>NC_057798.1:58261070-58561070 GCF_018294505.1 Triticum aestivum
CAACCACATTTTCAAGGAGCCATGGGATGAGCGCTACGTCATCAATGCCTTGGCCATCCGCCTAGACGAAATCCTCGGAGAGACCGTCTATTGGGTGACAAAGAGGGGAAGCGCTGTCTGGCGCGTGTTCGAGGAGGCACGAGCGGCATCCACGGCGAGATAGGGCATGCCTCCTGGCGCAAATTCAATGCAGCAATGATGACGTTCGTGGCCACAAATCGTGCCATCTTGGGCTTCCCCTAGCTGGTCAAGATGTCCCTGACCTTGACGATCGCTATGACCGCGCAGGGGTATCACGCAGCCGCTCCTAGAGTTCGAGGTGACTCGTCACATGTGCATGTGCCCGGTGCATAGCATTCACCATCGACCCAGGCTCAAAATGCAGTCGCTACATATGTGTAAGAGCAACAAATTCTGAACACCTATACTACTAATTATGTATGAAATATTGCTAATCGACATTTCTTCCCCTATACAGGAACTTGTAATGCAGTGTTATCCGAATTGAAGTGGTGAATCCCTCAAATTCACTGTTTGACTGTTGGGTGGATCTAGCCAAAATAATAATAATATGGCGGCTCTATTATGTCGAGGCTTGTGGAGGGTTTGAGCATTTTTCTCAAGAATCTTTTGAAGAACCCACTGGATCAGTTTGCCATTCACCCAATAGTTGATCTTCATATGGGCAACTATTATTTTCTCATTTACAAATCAATATTAATTAACCATAATATCATATGCTGAAGACTAATCCAAGTCAATATTTGAACTGCGGACTTCCTGATATACCAGGGTTGCAAGACATGGTTTGATATGGCCAAGACTAGTCCAAGTCAACATTGACCTGCTGACATGGGCAAGGGTCTCATCTGTCAGCCTCACATCTTCTTTTCCCCTCTTTCCTTCTTCCTCCTCGTCTCTCTCTCCCACCCGTCGTCCTTGTCCCCGCCCGCCCCGCTCCCCAGCCGGCCCAGGCCTTCTGCTTCGTCGACGCCGCGCTCGCACGGAAGGATCGGGAGGAGTTGACGGACGGCGCCATCAGCAGCCTCCTCGACGCATGCACGGACGGCTTCGACAACAACGGGAGCACCCAGGCTGCCGGCCGGGCCACAGGCCGCGTGCACGCCGTCCACGACCACAACGGGCACGAGCACAATGCTTTCGTCCGCGCGTCTGTCCTCTGGCTGGCGGCGGCCGCAGATGCGTGCAGAGCCTCCTGCGATTGCCTCCATGGCCTGCAGCTGGCTCTGCACCATGGGCAGCTGGTGCGTGCGTGCGTGCTCGCTCGGCGCGCATCGCCAGCAGCGCGCTCTTCGTAAGGACGGGGTCCTTCCTCGGGCCGCCAGGGCATGCCGAGGTGCCATCCCACTTCTAAGCGGCGGATGAAGATGAAGCGGCGGCGCTCCCGGTTGCGGGCCTTTGCTCTGGCTCGTATTTCTGTTTCCGCGCGCCTCTGCCGGCAGCCACCATGAGCACATGCTCGGGGTGGTGCCGAGATGGACAAGGCCAAGAAGGAGGCTAGTGAAGTGCATCGCGCTCGCCAGCGCGATCCTCGTCGACGCGCAGGCCGGCGCGCAGCTCGGGGACGAGTGCAGCGAGCTCGTGGGCGGAGCCACACCGCCGCCCGGAAGCTGTTCGAGGAAATGCCCAGTGTGAAGAAGATAAATATTCTGTCACCTCATTGTAGGAAATAATAATAATGCCCAGTGTGAGGAAATGCTGTGTTCCTTCTGTTCTCACCTGCAAGTTCCGCTTCTGCCTCGGCTGCGAGTCTGTGACCGATGCGGGCTGCGTGCTAAGGGTGAGTTCATCCCGACGTCCTTCAGTTCCTTTGTGTTCATCGCTCGGTTCTGTTCCTCGTCGTTTGCTTACTGCTTCGGCTTGGCTCTTCAGGGTTGCTGACGGAGGAGTGCGTTGTGTGTCGGCCCATCAGGCCGAGGATCCTTTGTTTCGTGTTCGTGCCGGCCCATCAGGTAAAATTAGAATTGTGCCTCGCCCGCCTTCCTTTGTTTTGTTGCTGTTACGATGTGTATGTCTCCTTGGTTGTTAATTGTGTCGCTCAAGTGCACCTTCATTACTTGACTTCGTGCTTGCTTTGGTTAGAAAGAATTTAGGAACGGTGCCAGTTTACAGTGCAACTTAGCTGACAGTTGAGAAATGGTTTATGTGCACCTGCCGGTTTCATCTTCCTCCTTTTCTTTATGTAGTAGTATTTATTTTTGCCTTAGTTATCATAAATAGATTTGTTGCTGGTAAAGTACTCTTCGTGGATTCTTGAGGGTTCTTGGTCTTGTAGAGGAGGATGGATTTAGCCTAGGTGTCAGAGAGGCATCTTGTGCTTACGTTGCTTTAGGAAATAGGAATCTTCAGTTCCAATGGAAAATAGGCTATATCAGGGGTGCTACAGATGAGAGGACAGTTGATACATTTTTCCTAGTGTTATAAAATTGCAGTCATGTTCTTGTTTTTTAAAATGTGCTAATATACAGATAAGTTTACAGATAAAATTACCTGGAACTGGACACAATAAAAACTTAAACGTCTTTTTTTTTTACTATGAAACTGGGACGTTGCAGTTCGCCATGTAGTCCACAGATGCAACCTCATCCACAACTATGGGCAGTTCGAGATTCAGTGGTAGATGGAATACTTTCACATACTTGCGCACCGTTCAGCGATGGCACTGAAAATTTTGATAATGGCCAAGCTGGTACCTGCACACATCCCAGTCTTGACACTTGTTTCTAGTTTGAGGAAAATACAAAGAACTAATCCATATCTAAAATGTACAGCTGGAAGTTTAACAATTTTCCTGAAACCAAACATGCATATGATTTGCACTTTGTGCAGTTGGAAGTTTCCAACCTCACCAAACAAGGGCAGAGGGAGGACTACGTAAACAAAAGGCAGATATAAGATTAATTATATCTCGATATCGCGGAGAACTCTCTTTTTTCTTTTCTTTTGAGTACCATATGTTTGTGTGTCTGGCGATGCGCTGCCCCACCTCACGCACGCGAGCACAATGGGCTTCCTGTTGTCGTCCCGGTATATGCCCTGCAATACAACAGCATTTGCCATCAAAATACATACGTACATTTCAGGAGGTCTTCACCAAGTGCTTGAGCATATGAATACAAATGCCGCCAATCTCATAACACCTACACTGTAGACATATGTCAATTATGATATGCAATCTTGTCCAAAATGTCTGACAAGACCATAGTAATGGCCAAAATTCAGGAAGTCGACATGATGTTAACTTTGTGCCGAGGTGCAAACTAAGTGAGCAAATGTATGCATTCCATGGTTCTTTTAGATAGTTTGGTCATTCTAATCTTTTAGATTGAGAGATCACTGTAGTTATATTTATCTTTTTCGAACCATTACTCGTTCTTATCCTTTTTTTTTACGAATGCAGTCATCGCTGCTTTCACTTCAATAGGAGGGAAAGTACAAAACTAAACTAAAGAAAACAACAGAGCCAGGGTCTGGCTCATGGGGGTCTAAACAACGAAACTAAGGAAGAAGAGAGAGTTACAGCTACAGCATGCTGCTCATGCGGCACAGATAATCCGGCTCGCGTGGTCTTTGCTTCAGGCATTTGAGAAGAGTGCGGCCAGCAGCATCCCAGTCGCCAGCAAGGTACAGGATGCGCTTGATGATGGCTTTGGTGGGTATGGCACGGTTGTTGAAGATACGGTCATTTCTTTCCTTCGAGAGCATCCACCAAATGAGAGACACTGGAGTTCCATTTGGGTACAGCATTCTTGTCCAGCGTTGTCATATTGACTCGCTACCGTTCCAGGTAAAGAGGGGGCAGATGACACTGTCTGCCTTTCTGGCTTCTCACAAATAACACACGCTGCGCATAAGAGCAGTGAGCCAGAAGGTGTGTGGAGGTTTCCGGTTGCAAGTAGAGAGCTGACAAATAGGGTTATCGGGACATCCTCTTTTCTATAGGCAGTCCTCAGTGAGGAATTTGTTGAGAATCACTAACCAGGTGAAGAACTGGCATTTGAGAGGGGCATTAGAGTTTCAGACCAGCAGGTTCAGGTCAGAGTGAACTCACTGGGCAAGGTTGTGTGCAGAATTGACGGGATAAAAGCCATCAGTAGTCCATTTCCAGGTAATTTTATCTGTAAACTTATCTAGGGGGCCGTACCGAAGCAAAACTCTTACCTCTATTATTAGATCACATAAGTGGATAGGCTGAACTTTGCTCCAAGATGAACTGCCGCAGGAGAGATTGCTTAAGGTGCAGGATCCAGCGGTTTTCTTGCAAGGCTAGCTCGACGGATAAGTTGCACTTAGGGCGTGTTCGGTAACCCTCCACAACCTCAAACTCCACAACTCCACAACCCAAAACCAGCAGCCAGCTTCTCGTTAAAAAGCCTGGAGTTAGACATATGTTCGCCTCGACAACTTCTACTTCTGGTCGCTAAAGCTGGCTGAAAGCCAATTTGCGTGACTGGCCCATTAGTGATGCAGCCCATTTATGCCACTTGCCCATGAAGGGATGAGGTCACGAGGATACGAGGGGAGGAAACAGAGCTAATCGGTATCTTGCAATTCACTTGGCGGTGGCATTACACTGTAATATTTGACAACTCCAGCTTCCCGGTTTTGGTGGAGCGCCGATTTCCCAGCTCCTCGACTCCTCACATTTTGTACTTTGAAAATAGCCAGCTTCTCTCAGGAAACTCCAGGAGTTTGACCGTTCGGTTCAACTCTGGACACGGAGTTGGAGGAGTCAGGAGCTGTAGAGCTCCCGAACACGCCCTTAGTGCAATGAGCAAAGAGCTGAGGCACCACTGACCGGAGTGACGTGGGGAAGAGCCAAGTGTCGTGTCAAAAGTTGGTGTTATGTCCGTCATCGATCTGGATCAAGATGGAAGCTTCAAACAGCTCTCAGACTTGATCATCAACAGGTAGCAGCAGGTCATTCCAGGGCAGGCGCGACACGTGCCCTTGGCATTGTTGGAATTCGCCCACAGGATCGATCACATCAAATTGCACGAACACACGCGCACAAAAAACTGATAGCCAAGGGCCCTTGTCGTGCCCTCTCTTCCTCTTTATTTATTTTCTCTTTTATCTCATGGTGTTTTCTCACGTTACAAAACTCACGCAACACCCTGGGTATATAAAAATATACCCAGCCGACGCCAAAGGTTCTTAGACGTACTCGCGCCAACTCTGAACACCTAATCAGATCTAGACTCATACTAGTACTGCCTGGCAACACAAACCTAGCCGGACTCCTACTGCCTAAAATAGTAGTACGTACGTCTAGTTTAGCTACACCTAGATTTTTTAAACTAATTAACTGGCAACGTTGATCACCCTTTATATTAATCATCGTAATTATCATATGTTTGGATTATTCCAACATTCACCCCTAATCGAAACACTCGACTCTTTATATGATGAGCACGCAGACGACCCTCTATTCATCTTATCACACTGTTGCATGCCTCTGGTGACGCGACTTACCGGATCACAACCTCGCTCTTCTTGCAATGATGATCACCACTTCATCATCATCTTTGCCGACTTGTAGACTTGACCAACGATTACCCGGACTACCAGCCACACTGCCACATCTTAGTGTGCTACATGCAGACTAAACGCATAGCCTCATCCAGAAACTCAACTTTACTGGTGCGCGTCCATCTTCACGTTGATCTTCGTCTTCTTATCGGTTGCTCGCACACGGGGAGACACAACTCTTCACTCGCCACATCTTTACATCTTTCCTTTGTCGTTGGTGACACAACTTACCAAATGACGCTTCATGTCCGACGGCATCACAACTCGCCATATACGTGTAACTCAACTTCACCGTATATGAACTCGTCGGAAATCCCTGATCACGAACGGAAACGCAAGGCACGAATTCCTTTTTCCGCCAGCTCTCACTCTCAATTCTCCTCCGCCAGTGACGCATCTCAACTGCAGCAGAAGACTCACACACCTGAGCTCTTGGACGCACCTTACAAGAACTCATGTGCACACCTTGATGATGGCTCACAACTTTGTCGCCTCTTCCTTGCTCCCTCGAATGATGATCTCGATGATTTCCTCGGTGTCGCAACTTCTGCATCTCCATAACCATCAACGATCACCAACGCATTGTCGACGATAGCCCTGCCTTCCTCCTCCAGGTCGTTCCTCCGAACGACAATCACCTTTCACCTCGCTTACGACAGTGTCCTCGCCACCTTCTCGTCGTCGCTCCGCCGAACGACAACCGCCTGACCCTCCATGTCGCTCCACCACCCAGCGACTATATCGCCCGCTCCTCCTCGTCGCTGCACCACTCAGCGACTATATGGCCTTCCCCGAGGCGCTAGTTGAGTCGCCACCCCGGGGCAAGCGCAGCTTCACTCGAACCTTGCTCTGATACCAATTGTTGGAATTCGCCCACAGGATCGATCACATCAAATTGCACGAACACACGCGCATAAAAAACTGATAGCCAAGGGCCCTTGTCGTGCCCTCTCTTCTCCTCTTTATTTCTTTTTTCTCCTTTTCTTCTCGGTGTTTTCTCACGTTACAAAACTCATGCAACACCCTGGGTATATATAAATATACCTAGCCGACGCAAAAGGTTCCTAGACGTACTCGTGCCAACTCTGAACACCTAATCAGATCTAGACTCAAACTAGTACTGCCCGGCAACACAAACCTAGCCGGACTCCTACTGCCTAAAATACTAGTACGTACATCTAGTTTAGCTACACCTAGATTTTTTAAACTAATCAACTGGCAACATTAATCACCCTTTATATTAATCATCATAATTATCATATGTTTGGATTATTCCAACATTAGAGAGGTCAGTTCAGTGTTGCCAGAGCCATCACACCCTCAAGGGATTGTTCTGGAACTTCAGATTATGGATTCCAAGACCTCCGAGGTTGCGAGGGGAGCAGACATACATCTAGTTAACCAAGCATTTTGCCTCCATTATATTAGCCTTGTCTTTTCCCGCCCATTGGATCTCTTTCAATCTTGATGATTTTCCGCGCAAACTATTTGGGGAGGTGCAAGCAATCATATGGAAGGTGGTGGACAAGGCGCTGATCACAGATTTCCCCAGAGTTATCAAGATTGGCAGAGCAATGAGTGATATGGTTCTTCGCCAGGCAATACGATTGGGAATTTCTAGCTATCGACATTGGGAATTTCCATCCGGAAAGCGTCTTTGAGAACTTGTCAAAGATAGGTTGATAGTGGCTTCTCATTAGCAGCGAGTCAGACAGCGGCATGCTTAAGTAATTGTAGAGGAAGGTGCTCAACGGGCAACTAAAGCTTCTCATGACAGAGGCAAGGTCCAAACCTTCACATCTGATCGGAATACTTGGCAAGGTTGTGGTCTGAAGTCCAGAGGCCATGCTTAAAAGTTGCAGCACCTCTTTGGCTACTGTCGCCTTCATCAGATGAGGTTCGAGGAACATAAAAACATCGTCAGCACATAGAGAGTTAGAGACACGTTGAAGTTCATCAATTGGCAGTTGAAGGGGGTGATCAGACCAGCAGACTCAGGGGAAGCGAAGCAGGCAGCAAGGGCGTCCATAACGATGGCGAACAGCAGAGGTGACAAGGGGTCACCCAACCATAGACCACGTTGATGAAGAACCTTGTCAGAGAGCTCTCCATTCACTAAAATGCTGGTGGTGAAGCAATTTTCTGGGGTCATGCAGAGCAATGAGTGATGTGGTTCTTCGTCAGGCACGCCTTTTGATGCAACAGAAGGCTGCGAATGCAGTGAAAATCCGTTGTAATGTGATGATGGACCTCATGCTACAAAAGCCTGGAATGGTAAAAGCACAATACCTTATTTTATGCACACTGACGGCAGCATTTTAAACAGTAAGATGTCAACAAACAAAGCAACTTAAGTACAAACTGTGTTTCTCCATCCACATTTGACCCATTATCACTTAGCAAATGAACTATACTACGAAACAGCCCTGGGTATCCCAACAACAAAATAACAAGATCAGAAGCAGACTAAGATCCTGCGTGAGAAGTTGCAAAACCAAGCATTCATACTAGCTGTATATTAGCAGACCAAGATCACAGAAATAGCAACCAAGCACCCCTCAGAATATCATGCAAAGAGAACAAGAACCTCACCATTCAATTCAACAATACAAATTAATAGGTTCTTCATACAGTACCAAGACAAATAGCGCATTTTGTACGGAGAAGCTGTATAACATGCCAGACAAAAAGGTGGCAGCAATTTCGGACAAGCCTAGCTGAGTGAGTACCATACAGGCTTTAGGGAGCAGTCTACGTCAAGAGAGAACCTAAAAACAGGAGAGAAACACAGAAATAACGTATGAGAAGAGTATCTAAAATGCAACGAAAATACAGCTCTGTATTCTACCTACCCATCTGGCCTCCTTTGGCTAATAGAGCTCTATACTCGTAATAAGAAGGTATGCTGGAAAATCTATCACTTGGCTAATACACATGAAAACACATCTAACCTAAACACAGGAGCTGAAAAGCCAGCCACTGGGCTAAGTAGACCTGTGTGCATATTTAACCTAGACAGACGACATTAACCAAACAATAATAATCCTTCTGTTGTATGCATGTTTTTACCTCAATTTACTCTGCCTAAACACTTTAATATTATTTTTTCGCACAGGGCGCCTGTGAATGTGCCGGCCCAAAGCCCGAGGGAATGAAAGGTCACTGTAGCTTATGAATCCAAAACTTACATGCGCCGGTCGAATTCGAGACCTCGTCCTGCCCACCTGAGCTACTGAGCGTTGGTGCTTAAATATCATAGAGAAATCTGAAAGAAGTAGTAAAAGAAGAAAATCGAGCAGCTGTACTACCAATCTGGTGAACCACACAGCACACTGTAGCGACCGCAAGACGTACTGTGGTGACACGGACTAGGTACAGTAGCGTTTTTATCTAAACTCCAAAATCTTTTCTGAAAAGCATGAACAAATTTTGGGAGGATCAATTTTTGTTTTAAAACAGACAATATAAAAACCGCAAACATGTTTTGAAAAACCAGAAAAAGATGCGTGGATTTTTTGGAAACACTAATAAAAATTTGAAGCTGTGATTTTGTTTTTTGAGTTTGTGAAGCAATTTTGAATCCCAGATTTTATCAAATTCCAAACATTTAATTAATTAGTCAAAGAAACAGGAATATTTTTTGGAATTAAAAAAAATCAAACCATGAACATTTTTTAAATCACTAAACATTTTCTGAAACATTAACATATTTTGGAATTGGGAACATTTTTCAAAATTGTGAACAAATTTATGGAAATAGGACCATTTTTTGAAATTCCAAACAAAATTTTAAGCGACGAACATTTGTTCAAATTTGTGATTTTTTCTTGAGATCGTGAATAAGTTTTGCAAAAGCGAGAATAGTTTTTTTAATTCCTAACAAAATTTGAAAGAACGAACATTTTGGAAACACCTAAACATTGTTAGAAACATGAACTTGTTTTGAAACCCGGAACATTTTTAAAATTTATGAAAAATATAGAAAACAGGAAAAAAATAAAAATTCTGAAAAAAATGGAACCACGAACATTTGTGGAATTCTTGATTTTTTTTTAAATTGTGAACAAATTTTGCAAAGATGGAAATGTTTTTGAAATTCCAGGAAAATATTGGGCCAAGGCCTAACCATTTTGTTCTTTTCTATTATTTTGTTTTTGTTAATTTATTTTAATTTGAAAATAGGTAGTTTCTCGACCCTAATTTTTTTTCATTGGCTTGTATGACCAATTCAATTACATTTACTGGATTTTTCTCTGTCAAAGTAGATAAATGGCCAAACATGTCGCAACTTGCATACATTGTCGGATATCATTCAAACTGTGCTGGGACGTCTAACATGGGCATGCCTATCGGTTTGAAAAAGTTAGGATCATTTCAAGGATGTCCAAAACTAGACCATGTTGAACGAAGGGTGTCCGAGTAGAGTCCAGAATGCTCCATCTAAGAGCATGTTGTTTCTCGATGTCCTTTAAATGGCTCCAATTTTTTCCATGGCCTTTTATGACCAATTAAAAGCATCATGCCAAGTTGTTTGGGCTTTCGACAAGTTCTGCATTTTCTAAGTTTTCTCGGTGAAAAAGGCCGATAAATAGCTGGATGTGTCACAACGTACAAACGGTGTCGAAATTCGTTCAAACCTAGTATGGATGCCTATCATGGGCATGTCCGTTTGCTTGCAAAAGTTAGGGTCATTTTAAGGATGTCCAAAAATGGACCAAGTTCAATAGAGGGTGTTCGTGTAAGGCCAGAAGGGGTCCGTCTGAGAGCACGTTTGTCTTTGACATCCTTGAAGTGGATCCAATATTTTCCCCTGGTCTTGTATGACCAATTCAAGGCACCATAACAACTTGCTTGGGTTTTTGACAAGTTCTGTATCTTTTTGGAATTTTCCCGGTGAAAAAGGCCACCGAATGTGTCACAACGTGCATAGAATGTCGAAAGTCATTCAAACCAGGCGTGAATTCCTAACAACGGCATGCCCACTTGCTCACAAAAGTTGGGTTAGTCCTAAGATTTCCAAAAAAACATCATGTTCAAGGGAGAGTGTCCGGGTAGGCTAGAAGGGTCCGTGTCAGGGCACGTTAACAAATTCCCCTTTCCAAAATTTGTTCATAAATTCAAAAAAAATGGTAATTTCAAATAATGTTTGGACTTCAAAATTTGTTCGAAATTTTAAAAATATAACTATTTAAAAAAAATCTACATAAGTATAAAAAATGTTCGGGAAAATTCCAAAGAATTTGTTCCGAATTTTTGTTCTTATTTTTCTGATTTTTTGGAATTCCAAATTTGTTAGTGTTATTCAAAAAATATCCCTGTACAATTTTTTTTGACATTCTGAGCAATTTTTTAAGACACATTTTTTTTGAAAATTCGGTTCTATTTTTTAAAATGCGAGTATTTGTATTTTTAAGAACAAAATTAGAAAGAACTTACAATTTTTTAAAATTTTGAATTTTTTTAAAGCATGAGCATTTTTTGAAAAATAAGAAAGATACAAAAAATGAAGACAAACAAAAAACAAAAATAAAAAAATAGTGCGAAAAGACTGGTCCGCTTTAGTAAAAAGTCACTCTTTGTGTTCGGTTTATTTGGTTTGGTAAATATAGTTTTTCATTATGTATGGTATTGATACTTTGGTTAAATTAAAATATGTGGTATGCACCAAATTATTTCGGTTTGATTTCGATATATACCATAATAACCAAAGTTGATGCAAATTTTGAAACTATGTCATGAAATTATAAAAAATTCTTTTCAAAATGCAAAGCTTTTGTTATTACAGTGAAGCATATATTTATGCATGCATCACGTTGCCTTTTCTTTTTAGGCAAATACATCACGTTACCTGATGGCTGCCAGCTCGTCACACATGTGAAT
Organism: Triticum aestivum; assembly: GCF_018294505.1. Lineage (NCBI taxonomy): Eukaryota > Viridiplantae > Streptophyta > Magnoliopsida > Poales > Poaceae > Triticum > Triticum aestivum. The sequence goes on from NC_057798.1 coordinate 58,272,504, forward strand.
ACAAATGTATTTTGGGCTGTATTTTTCATAGGCCTGGCAGGGGATAGGAAAAGCGAGGGAAAAGGGTCTCAAATGCATTGCATTGGCTCCTCACGGGCCTAGTCCATAACATTTACATTCAAAACTCACACACAGCCGCGGGTTTGACTTTGTGTGCATTCGACCCCATTGCCCACTGTCTACCAAACACTGATACCACCTGGCATCTTTCCTAAAGACTGAACCGATATGCTTATAAGGGCATGTACGATGGAGGCATCACCCAATGGTGGTCTCAGGTGCCACATTTGCTCAGGCTATAGCACACGAAATGTTCACCCAACACAGCTGATGTCAGGTGGTAGCCTCCGTGATCCAGCTGCTGAGATAAGAAAACTTCAAACGGGAGAAATTGGGCACCCACACTCTCACTAGTGCAGAATCGGCTTTTAGTGCCGGTTCGTAACGGTTATGGAACCGGCACTAAAGGCCCCCCCTTTAGTACCGGTTCGGCACGAACCGGCGCTAAAGTGCCACCACGTGGCGTGAGCTTGCGCCCTAGTATGGGGGACCTTTAGTACCGGTTGGTGTTACCAACCGGTACTAAAGGTTTTTTTTTATTTTTTTTTTGAAAATTTTGGAAAAAATTTTGATTTTTTTATTTTTTTATTTTCTGAATTATTTTATGATTTAGTCTCTAATCACCTCTCTTAACTGCTCAAGTGTGGATCACTCATTCCAAATCATCTAACTTCCCAACCGGTCACCCATCCCTCTCACTACTCCAGCCCGAGCACGCTTAACTTTCGGGTTCTATTCTACTTCGTTTCCGAGTCTGCACTTGTTGTTTTCCTGACAATAGTAAGATGTCAATCCTATTAACCCTCAGGAGTTTAGCTTGAGCATGAAGTCACACATTTCACCGTTTGAGTTTGAAACTATTATTCTAAAAAAACAGTAATTATTTAGTAACGCTAATATTTCATGAATAAGTTTGACCATAGTTTGACCAAAATTCAAAAAATTGAAATAATTATTTAGTAACACTAATATTCTTGAATAATTATGTAGTAACATTAATACTTCTTGAATAAGTAGTTTGATCAAATTTAACCAATTTTTTTAAAAAAAACTGAAAGTTGACCATATCTTTTTTTCCTTTTCGAATTTGAGGATTCTAAAAAAATTCAAACAGGCCGTAGGATGCGGATTTTCGTGCTGAATTTTTTGATATATTATACGTTTTTTTCTAACATCGTATGCAAAAGTTATAGCTAGTAGATATGCGGATTTACATTTTCCCTACATTTTTTGCAAAACATGTCCAAATTTAAGTTTTCACATTTTCCTAACTAGTAGATATAGTAATATAACTACCTCTCGAAGGATTTTATTTTTTGAAGTTTTTATCATTTTCTTTTGATTTTTTCAAAACTGAAATGGCGATACACGGGGGGGGGGGGGGGGGGGGGTAGAGTTTGAAAATTGGCCCCTTTAGTACCGGTTCGTGGCACGAACCGGTACTATAGGTTAGACCTTTAGTACCGGTTGGTAACACAAACCGGTACTAAAGGGGCTCGTAGGGACCCGGCCTGACGCCAGCCTGCCACTACCCCTTTAGTACCGTTTCGTGGCACGAACCGGTACTAAAGGCTCAACACGAACCGGTACTATTGATCGCAGCCACGAACCGGCACTATTGATCACATTAGTGCCGATTTTTTTACAAACCGGCACTAATGTGCTTCACATTTGACCCTTTTTCTACTAGTGCCCACATGGCAGAAGACTTGCAATAGGCCCACAAAGGCCTGCTTAGAGAGGAGCTCGACACGGTAACCGCGGCGGGGCTTATAAACCGGTGCGAGCTCCTCTCAACTAGCGAGGTGGGACTAAACATTGTGCACTGCGGGTGGCAGCGCACCACCTTTAGTACCGGTTGGTGGCTCCAATCGGTACTAAATGGGGGGTCTTTAGTACCGGTTGGAGCCACCAACCGGTACTAAAGGCCACCACCTCTTTAGTACCGGTTCGTGGCACGAACCGGTACTAAAGGTTTGCCACGAACCGGTACTAATGAGCGCCGCCCACCTAGCCGTTGGAACCGGCACTAATGGTCACACTACTGCCGGTTCAATTACAGACCGGGACTAATGAGTTTCACATTAGACCCTTTTTTTACTAGTGTTGCAATGACAATTTCAAGTTCATGTCAGTTGAGAAGTTCAACATAACACAAATGAGTGGTTCATGACTTGACAAGTTCCAACATAGTTCATGACATCTCCAAATTTGCAATGATAATTCATAGTTCATGACTTGACAAGTTCCAACATAACACAAATTCAAAATTAGCCTTCACATGAGGGAGATCACTTTGACATCCATCCCCAAATAGCATTGATCCGTATGTGGTCGCTACTCACTCCGACGGAGGCCGGGGGGCGTTTGGCTACTGCGTCTACCCGATGGGAGATGGTAGCTCGGGTTATTTTCAACCGGTTTGAATGGCGGTCATGTAATAGGATAGACATGTAGTGCTCCTATTTTGTTTGCCTGCCGGTTGTGGCTTTTTGATTAGGCTCGTATGAGAGATCTGTTTTCATTTCGTACTTTGAGACACTGGAGACTCTGTTACTGGTTTCGTTTTTAATAATATGAGTCGTATGCATCTTTCTAATGCAGAGGCTGGGGTAATCCCCCATTTCGAAAAAATCCCCTAAATAGCAAGATCAACATCGAGGTGATGCATGTCTACAAGATAAGCAACATTCGCATAAATAATGTTGGGTATTGTATGACAAGTGAAACATGTAGGAAGAATAGGTAAGTGATGTCCTCCACAATGGGTAAGGCCAGAGCTCCCCTCGCGCCGGCGTCCGAGGCTGAGCGCGGAGCTTGCAGGCCAGGCCATCCCCCGAGCTCACACGCGTCGGCTCCCATGCCCACGGCCACCGAGCTCGCGGGCCCAAAACTTCCATGACTACGGCCTTCGCTCCGCCCCTGAGCTCGCACGCCCACCGCCCGAAGCTCCCATGGCCACGGCCACGAGCCCACGACAGAAGCGCGTGCGTGCGCTGTGCGCGCTGGCCGCAGCCTCGTGGGTGGTAGCCGCCACCGCCGCGTGCAGCCGCAGCTGCCGTGATGCAGGACAGGAGCTCCCGCGCCATCGTCTCAGGCCGTACCTCGCGAGCGCGTCCGCATCCGAGGCCGTGGCAGAGCTCGCGCGCCCTTGTGCCCGCGTCCCCATCTGAGGCCGGACGCCGCGAGCCGCTGCATCTATATAGCCCGCGGCATGTGTGCTTTCTAGCTAGCCGCCGCCGCGTACTGGTCGCTGCCGTGCGTGCACGCAGCTGTGTGCACCGCTGCTGCCGCGCCCGCGCGTGCTACCTGCTGCTGCTGCTCGGCCTGGCCGCGAACTGGCTGCTGCCCGCGTGTGCTGGCCGAGGCGCTCGCGCCCGCTTCCCGCGGAGCTCGCCATACGCCCACGTCCTCCTCCATCGTCGGCGCCTCCTCCTCCACCACATCCAGCGGCGACGCCTCCTCCTCTTCCTCCGCCGGCTCCTTCTCCTCCTCCTCCACCGGCTCCTGCTCCGCCTCCTCTTCCTCCTCCCCTGGCACCTCCTCCTCAACCTCCTCGAAATCCTCCTCCAGTTCCTCCTGAGGTAGCCTCGCTTCCCTATGAATCCTGACCTGCTCAGGGAGGAAGAGACGATGTTGGATCGTGTAATAGCGGCGGCGTGGGGCATGGCTAGGCTCGAGTGGCGGCGGAGAGAGGGAAGAGGCGGGTGTGCTAGGGTTGGTGGACGTCGGCCGACTTAAATAGACGGATGTCGTCTCGGACGGCGAGCCAGAGCGGCGCCACGCGGCGTTCCCACTGCACCGACCGACGCGCCATCCGTCGGACCGCCGGGTTTTCGGACGTATCCGTGTGGGGCCACGCTGTCAGGTCAACGTGGCGGGCGTGCCCGGGCGGCCATAAATCCGCCCAATATTTAGGCTGGATATTAGGGGTGCTGATCAGTCCGGACGTTTGAATGCCGTTTGATGTGTCCATCTGGATCAAAAAATCATGATCGGGCGATGACCGGGCGGCCTGCCCGGATGTATGAGACGGTTTTGAGAAGTCCGGATTGTAGATGCTCTAATGCACGCGGCGTGGAAAGGCACAGACACGAAAGCGGAGCAGCATGCCGACCAGGGCGTGTCCGTGTCGAGGTACACCGCCGGTTCCCAGCTGCGGAGCTAGTTGACCTCGACGCAGGGTACTAGGTCAGGTACGTACGGGTCGCTCAAGGGAACGCCGTCGCGTCGTCTCGGTGAGTTGCGACGGTTGTCGTTGCCATCTCCTCCCTGTCCTGTACGTACACTATCGAAGCAGCCGTGAAGCTCGCGTGTTTGTGCCACATCGCAGGCTAACACCCGGCGCCACCCGTCCAGATTATTTGGTTACTTCAATTAACCACCTCACTTTTTTTTCTTCTTCTTTATACCATTTATTCTTGAATATTTCTTAGACCAACTATTCAATGCGACCACCTGGTGTGATATATCAGCCGCCATGGGACAATCTTTATCACAGATGAAATGCACTTCTCTTCTCTGAATAAATTTTGAAAGCAAGTCTTTCATTCGTGCATGGAAGAAGCCCTTGGAGCAACTCTAGCATAGTCACTATCGTCACTTAACCGTCTGTATGGCGATTTTGATCAAAAAGACCGTTCTCATACTTTTCTTTGAGGTTGTGAGCCGCTGCATTGGAGCATTCACCATCGGCTGGTCACATGTGCATGTGCCCGGTGCATAGCATTCACCATCGACTCAGGCTCAAAATGCAGTCGCTACAGATGTGTAAAAGCATCAAATTCTGAACACCTATACTACTAATTATGTATGAAATATTGCTAATCGACATTTCTTCCCCTATATAGGAACTTGTAATGCAATGTTATCCGAATTTAAGTGGTGAATCCCTCAAATTCACTGTTTGACTGTTGGGTGGATCTAGTCAAAATAATAATAATATGGCGGCTCTATTGTGCCGACCCTAAGTTTATGCATCGCCTCGCCAACCTTCAAAATTATGAAGTGCGCTCAATTCGCATTATAGAGCTTATGAATTTGGCGACTCCGCTCGGGTTCCTCTTATTCGACTCAACTTAGGATGAAAACGGTGCCAATATGGATTTTTAAGGGTTTTCTTATATTTTTTAGCGGGTAGGCTTTTATTATCTAAATGGGAAAGTTTGACGCAAGGTTATTAATCGAGTTAGGGTCAGAATGTCTATTTGTTTTTTGATCGCCTGGTCCCAAATTTTCTTTTCTTTTGAGGATGATAATGTCTTCATTCAAAATCAACAACCATTACAAGTATAATGTTTAGGATCATAGATGTAACTTCTAAAATTAAGAATTATAATGATTTTGTTCCGAGACACCTTCTCAAATAGCAATGTATGTAACATAAAATACGGTCAATAAAGGCAAAGCAACTCCGAGGATGTCGAGGCTTGTGGAGGGTTTGAGCATTTTTCTCAAGAATCTGAATGGTGAGGCTCTTGGGGTTGATCCGAATCAGAATCTTTTGAAGAACACACTGGATCAGTTTGCCATTCACCCAATAGTTGATCTTCATATGGACAACTATTATTTTCTCATTTACAAATCAATATTAATTAACCATAATATCATATGCTGAAGACTAATCCAAGTCAATATTTGAACTGCGGACTTCCTGATATACCAGGGTTGCAAGACATGGTTTGATATGGCCAAGACTAGTCCAAGTCAACATTGACCTGCTGACATGGGCAAGGGTCTCATCTGTCAGCCTCACATCTTCTTTTCCCCTCTTTCCTTCTTCCTCCTCGTCTCTCTCTCCCACCCGTCGTCCTTGTCCCCGCCCGCCCCGCTCCCCAGCCGGCCCAGGCCTTCTGCTTCGTCGACGCCGCGCTCGCACGGAAGGATCGGGAGGAGTTGACGGACGGCGCCATCAGCAGCCTCCTCGACGCATGCACGGACGGCTTCGACAACAACGGGAGCACCCAGGCTGCCGGCCGGGCCACAGGCCGCGTGCACGCCGTCCACGACCACAACGGGCACGAGCACAATGCTTTCCTTTGTTTACTGCTTCGGCATGGCTCTTCAGGGTTGCTGACGGAGGAGTGCGTTGTGTGTCGGCCCATCAGGCCGAGGATCCTTTGTTTCGTGTTCGTGCCGGCCCATCAGGTAAAATTAGAATTGTGCCTCGCCCGCCTTCCTTTGTTTTGTTGCTGTTACGATGTGTATGTCTCCTTGGTTGTTAATTGTGTCGCTCAAGTGCACCTTCATTACTTGACTTCGTGCTTGCTTTGGTTAGAAAGAATTTAGGAACGGTGCCAGTTTACAGTGCAACTTAGCTGACAGTTGAGAAATGGTTTATGTGCACCTGCCGGTTTCATCTTCCTCCTTTTCTTTATGTAGTAGTATTTATTTTTGCCTTAGTTATCATAGATAGATTTGTTGCTGGTACAGTACTCTTCGTGGATTCTTGAGGGTTCTTGGTCTTGTAGAGGAGGATGGATTTAGCCTAGGTGTCAGAGAGGCATCTTGTGCTTACGTTGCTTTAGGAAACAGGAATCTTCAGTTCCAATGGAAAATAGGCTATATCAGGGGTGCTACAGATGAGAGGACAGTTGATACATTTTTCCTAGTGTTATAAAATTGCAGTCATGTTCTTGTTTTTTAAAATGTGCTAATATACAGATAAGTTTACAGATAAAATTACCTGGAACTGGACACAATAAAAACTTAAACGTCTTTTTTTTTTACTATGAAACTGGGACGTTGCAGTTTGCCATGTAGTCCACAGATGCAACCTCATCCACAACTATGGGGAGTTCGAGATTCAGTGGTAGATGGAATACTTTCACATACTTGCGCACCGTTCAGCGATGGCACTAAAAATTTTGATAATGGCCAAGCTGGTACCTGCACACATCCCAGTCTTGACACTTGTTTCTAGTTTGAGGAAAATACAAAGAACTAATCCATATCTAAAATGTACAGCTGGAAGTTTAACAATTTTCCTGAAACCAAACATGCATATGATTTGCACTTTGTGCAGTTGGAAGTTTCCAACCTCACCAAACAAGGGCAGAGGGAGGACTACGTAAACAAAAGGCAGATATAAGATTAATTATATCTCGATATCGCGGAGAACTCTCTTTTTTCTTTTCTTTTGAGTACCATATGTTTGTGTGTCTGGCGATGCGCTGCCCCACCTCACGCACGCGAGCACAATGGGCTTCCTGTTGTCGTCCCGGTATATGCCCTGCAATACAACAGCATTTGCCATCAAAATACATACGTACATTTCAGGAGGTCTTCACCAAGTGCTTGAGCATATGAATACAAATGCCGCCAATCTCATAACACCTACACTGTAGACATATGTCAATTATGATATGCAATCTTGTCCAAAATGTCTGACAAGACCATAGTAATGGCCAAAATTCAGGAAGTCGACATGATGTTAACTTTGTGCCGAGGTGCAAACTAAGTGAGCAAATGTATGCATTCCATGGTTCTTTTAGATAGTTTGGTCATTCTAATCTTTTAGATTGAGAGATCACTGTAGTTATATTTATCTTTTTCGAACCATTACTCGTTCTTATCCTTTTTTTTTACGAATGCAGTCATCGCTGCTTTCACTTCAATAGGAGGGAAAGTACAAAACTAAACTAAAGAAAACAACAGAGCCAGGGTCTGGCTCATGGGGGTCTAAACAACGAAACTAAGGAAGAAGAGAGAGTTACAGCTACAGCATGCTGCTCATGCGGCACAGATAATCCGGCTCGCGTGGTCTTTGCTTCAGGCATTTGAGAAGAGTGCGGCCAGCAGCATCCCAGTCGCCAGCAAGGTACAGGATGCGCTTGATGATGGCTTTGGTGGGTATGGCACGGTTGTTGAAGATACGGTCATTTCTTTCCTTCGAGAGCATCCACCAAATGAGAGACACTGGAGTTCCATTTGGGTACAGCATTCTTGTCCAGCGTTGTCATATTGACTCGCTACCGTTCCAGGTAAAGAGGGGGCAGATGACACTGTCTGCCTTTCTGGCTTCTCACAAATAACACACGCTGCGCATAAGAGCAGTGAGCCAGAAGGTGTGTGGAGGTTTCCGGTTGCAAGTAGAGAGCTGACAAATAGGGTTATCGGGACATCCTCTTTTCTATAGGCAGTCCTCAGTGAGGAATTTGTTGAGAATCACTAACCAGGTGAAGAACTGGCATTTGAGAGGGGCATTAGAGTTTCAGACCAGCAGGTTCAGGTCAGAGTGAACTCACTGGGCAAGGTTGTGTGCAGAATTGACGGGATAAAAGCCATCAGTAGTCCATTTCCAGGTAATTTTATCTGTAAACTTATCTAGGGGGCCGTACCGAAGCAAAACTCTTACCTCTATTATTAGATCACATAAGTGGATAGGCTGAACTTTGCTCCAAGATGAACTGCCGCAGGAGAGATTGCTTAAGGTGCAGGATCCAGCGGTTTTCTTGCAAGGCTAGCTCGACGGATAAGTTGCACTTAGGGCGTGTTCGGTAACCCTCCACAACCTCAAACTCCACAACTCCACAACCCAAAACCAGCAGCCAGCTTCTCGTTAAAAAGCCTGGAGTTAGACATATGTTCGCCTCGACAACTTCTACTTCTGGTCGCTAAAGCTGGCTGAAAGCCAATTTGCGTGACTGGCCCATTAGTGATGCAGCCCATTTATGCCACTTGCCCATGAAGGGATGAGGTCACGAGGATACGAGGGGAGGAAACAGAGCTAATCGGTATCTTGCAATTCACTTGGCGGTGGCATTACACTGTAATATTTGACAACTCCAGCTTCCCGGTTTTGGTGGAGCGCCGATTTCCCAGCTCCTCGACTCCTCACATTTTGTACTGTGAAAATAGCCAGCTTCTCTCAGGAAACTCCAGGAGTTTGACCGTTCGGTTCAACTCTGGACACGGAGTTGGAGGAGTCAGGAGCTGTAGAGCTCCCGAACACGCCCTTAGTGCAATGAGCAAAGAGCTGAGGCACCACTGACCGGAGTGACGTGGGGAAGAGCCAAGTGTCGTGTCAAAAGTTGGTGTTATGTCCGTCATCGATCTGGATCAAGATGGAAGCTTCAAACAGCTCTCAGACTTGATCATCAACAGGTAGCAGCAGGTCATTCCAGGGCAGGCGCGACACGTGCCCTTGGCATTGTTGGAATTCGCCCACAGGATCGATCACATCAAATTGCACGAACACACGCGCACAAAAAACTGATAGCCAAGGGCCCTTGTCGTGCCCTCTCTTCCTCTTTATTTATTTTCTCTTTTTATCTCATGGTGTTTTCTCACGTTACAAAACTCACGCAACACCCTGGGTATATAAAAATATACCCAGCCGACGCCAAAGGTTCTTAGACGTACTCGCGCCAACTCTGAACACCTAATCAGATCTAGACTCATACTAGTACTGCCTGGCAACACAAACCTAGCCGGACTCCTACTGCCTAAAATAGTAGTACGTACGTCTAGTTTAGCTACACCTAGATTTTTTAAACTAATTAACTGGCAACGTTGATCACCCTTTATATTAATCATCGTAATTATCATATGTTTGGATTATTCCAACATTCACCCCTAATCGAAACACTCGACTCTTTATATGATGAGCACGCAGACGACCCTCTATTCATCTTATCACACTGTTGCATGCCTCTGGTGACGCGACTTACCGGATCACAACCTCGCTCTTCTTGCAATGATGATCACCACTTCATCATCATCTTTGCCGACTTGTAGACTTGACCAACGATTACCCGGACTACCAGCCACACTGCCACATCTTAGTGTGCTACATGCAGACTAAACGCATAGCCTCATCCAGAAACTCAACTTTACTGGTGCGCGTCCATCTTCACGTTGATCTTCGTCTTCTTATCGGTTGCTCGCACACGGGGAGACACAACTCTTCACTCGCCACATCTTTACATCTTTCCTTTGTCGTTGGTGACACAACTTACCAAATGACGCTTCATGTCCGACGGCATCACAACTCGCCATATACGTGTAACTCAACTTCACCGTATATGAACTCGTCGGAAATCCCTGATCACGAACGGAAACGCAAGGCACGAATTCCTTTTTCCGCCAGCTCTCACTCTCAATTCTCCTCCGCCAGTGACGCATCTCAACTGCAGCAGAAGACTCACACACCTGAGCTCTTGGACGCACCTTACAAGAACTCATGTGCACACCTTGATGATGGCTCACAACTTTGTCGCCTCTTCCTTGCTCCCTCGAATGATGATCTCGATGATTTCCTCGGTGTCGCAACTTCTGCATCTCCATAACCATCAACGATCACCAACGCATTGTCGACGATAGCCCTGCCTTCCTCCTCCAGGTCGTTCCTCCGAACGACAATCACCTTTCACCTCGCTTACGACAGTGTCCTCGCCACCTTCTCGTCGTCGCTCCGCCGAACGACAACCGCCTGACCCTCCATGTCGCTCCACCACCCAGCGACTATATCGCCCGCTCCTCCTCGTCGCTGCACCACTCAGCGACTATATGGCCTTCCCCGAGGCGCTAGTTGAGTCGCCACCCCGGGGCAAGCGCAGCTTCACTCGAACCTTGCTCTGATACCAATTGTTGGAATTCGCCCACAGGATCGATCACATCAAATTGCACGAACACACGCGCATAAAAAACTGATAGCCAAGGGCCCTTGTCGTGCCCTCTCTTCTCCTCTTTATTTCTTTTTTCTCCTTTTCTTCTCGGTGTTTTCTCACGTTACAAAACTCATGCAACACCCTGGGTATATATAAATATACCTAGCCGACGCAAAAGGTTCCTAGACGTACTCGTGCCAACTCTGAACACCTAATCAGATCTAGACTCAAACTAGTACTGCCCGGCAACACAAACCTAGCCGGACTCCTACTGCCTAAAATACTAGTACGTACGTCTAGTTTAGCTACACCTAGATTTTTTAAACTAATCAACTGGCAACATTAATCACCCTTTATATTAATCATCATAATTATCATATGTTTGGATTATTCCAACATTAGAGAGGTCAGTTCAGTGTTGCCAGAGCCATCACACCCTCAAGGGATTGTTCTGGAACTTCAGATTATGGATTCCAAGACCTCCGAGGTTGCGAGGGGAGCAGACATACATCTAGTTAACCAAGCATTTTGCCTCCATTATATTAGCCTTGTCTTTTCCCGCCCATTGGATCTCTTTCAATCTTGATGATTTTCCGCGCAAACTATTTGGGGAGGTGCAAGCAATCATATGGAAGGTGGTGGACAAGGCGCTGATCACAGATTTCCCCAGAGTTATCAAGATTGGCAGAGCAATGAGTGATATGGTTCTTCGCCAGGCAATACGATTGGGAATTTCTAGCTATCGACATTGGGAATTTCCATCCGGAAAGCGTCTTTGAGAACTTGTCAAAGATAGGTTGATAGTGGCTTCTCATTAGCAGCGAGTCAGACAGCGGCATGCTTAAGTAATTGTAGAGGAAGGTGCTCAACGGGCAACTAAAGCTTCTCATGACAGAGGCAAGGTCCAAACCTTCACATCTGATCGGAATACTTGGCAAGGTTGTGGTCTGAAGTCCAGAGGCCATGCTTAAAAGTTGCAGCACCTCTTTGGCTACTGTCGCCTTCATCAGATGAGGTTCGAGGAACATAAAAACATCGTCAGCACATAGAGAGTTAGAGACACGTTGAAGTTCATCAATTGGCAGTTGAAGGGGGTGATCAGACCAGCAGACTCAGGGGAAGCGAAGCAGGCAGCAAGGGCGTCCATAACGATGGCGAACAGCAGAGGTGACAAGGGGTCACCCAACCATAGACCACGTTGATGAAGAACCTTGTCAGAGAGCTCTCCATTCACTAAAATGCTGGTGGTGAAGCAATTTTCTGGGGTCATGCAGAGCAATGAGTGATGTGGTTCTTCGTCAGGCACGCCTTTTGATGCAACAGAAGGCTGCGAATGCAGTGAAAATCCGTTGTAATGTGATGATGGACCTCATGCTACAAAAGCCTGGAATGGTAAAAGCACAATACCTTATTTTATGCACACTGACGGCAGCATTTTAAACAGTAAGATGTCAACAAACAAAGCAACTTAAGTACAAACTGTGTTTCTCCATCCACATTTGACCCATTATCACTTAGCAAATGAACTATACTACGAAACAGCCCTGGGTATCCCAACAACAAAATAACAAGATCAGAAGCAGACTAAGATCCTGCGTGAGAAGTTGCAAAACCAAGCATTCATACTAGCTGTATATTAGCAGACCAAGATCACAGAAATAGCAACCAAGCACCCCTCAGAATATCATGCAAAGAGAACAAGAACCTCACCATTCAATTCAACAATACAAATTAATAGGTTCTTGATACAGTACCAAGACAAATAGCGCATTTTGTACGGAGAAGCTGTATAACATGCCAGACAAAAAGGTGGCAGCAATTTCGGACAAGCCTAGCTGAGTGAGTACCATACAGGCTTTAGGGAGCAGTCTACGTCAAGAGAGAACCTAAAAACAGGAGAGAAACACAGAAATAACGTATGAGAAGAGTATCTAAAATGCAACGAAAATACAGCTCTGTATTCTACCTACCCATCTGGCCTCCTTTGGCTAATAGAGCTCTATACTCGTAATAAGAAGGTATGCTGGAAAATCTATCACTTGGCTAATACACATGAAAACACATCTAACCTAAACACAGGAGCTGAAAAGCCAGCCACTGGGCTAAGTAGACCTGTGTGCATATTTAACCTAGACAGACGACATTAACCAAACAATAATAATCCTTCTGTTGTATGCATGTTTTTACCTCAATTTACTCTGCCTAAACACTTTAATATTATTTTTTCGCACAGGGCGCCTGTGAATGTGCCGGCCCAAAGCCCGAGGGAATGAAAGGTCACTGTAGCTTATGAATCCAAAACTTACATGCGCCGGTCGAATTCGAGACCTCGTCCTGCCCACCTGAGCTACTGAGCGTTGGTGCTTAAATATCATAGAGAAATCTGAAAGAAGTAGTAAAAGAAGAAAATCGAGCAGCTGTACTACCAATCTGGTGAACCACACAGCACACTGTAGCGACCGCAAGACGTACTGTGGTGACACGGACTAGGTACAGTAGCGTTTTTATCTAAACCCCAAAATCTTTTCTGAAAAACATGAACATTTTTTGAAAAGCATGAACAAATTTTGGGAGGATCAATTTTTGTTTTAAAACAGACAATATAAAAACCGCAAACATGTTTTGAAAAAACAGAAAAAGATGCGTGGATTTTTTGGAAACACTAATAAAAATTTGAAGCTGTGATTTTGTTTTTTGAGTTTGTGAAGCAATTTTGAATCCCGGATTTTATCAAATTCCAAACATTTAATTAATTAGTCAAAGAAACAGGAATATTTTTTGGAATTAAAAAAAGTTCAAACCATGAACATATTTTAAATCACTAAACATTTTATGAAACATTAACATATTTTGGAATTGGGAACATTTTTCAAAATTGTGAACAAATTTATGGAAATAGGACCATTTTTTGAAATTCCAAACAAAATTTTAAGCCACGAACATTTTTTCAAATTTGTGATTTTTTCTTGAGACCGTGAATAAGTTTTGCAAAAGCGAGAATAGTTTTTGTAATTCCCAACAAAATTTGAAAGAACGAACATTTTGGAAACACCTAAACATTGTTAGAAACATGAACTTGTTTTGAAACCCGGAACATTTTTAAAATTTATGAAAAAATATAGAAAACAGGAAAAAAAAATTAAAATTCTGAAAAAAATGGAACCACGAACATTTGTGGAATTCTTGATTTTTTTGAAATTGTGAACAAATTTTGCAAAGATGGAAATGTTTTTGAAATTCCAGGAAAATATTGGGCCAAGGCCTAACCATTTTGTTCTTTTCTATTATTTTGTTTTTGTTACATTATTTTGTTAATCTATTTTAATTTGAACATAGGTAGTTTCTTGACCCTAATTTTTTTTTCATTAGCTTGTATGACCAATTCAATTACATTTACTGGATTTTTCTCTGTCAAAGTAGATAAATGGCCAAACATGTCGCAACTTGCATACATTGTCGGATATCATTCAAACTGTGCTGGGACGTCTAACATGGGCATGCCTATCTGTTTGAAAAAGTTAGGATCATTTCAAGGATGTCCAAAACTAGACCATGTTAAACGAAGGGTGTCCGAGTAGAGTCCAGAATGCTCCATCTAAGAGCATGTTGTTTCTCGATGTCCTTTAAATGGCTCCAATTTTTTCCATGCCCTTTTATGACCAATTAAAAGCATCATGCCAAGTTGTTTGGGCTTTCGACAAGTTCTGCATTTTCTATGTTTTCACGGTGAAAAAGGCCGATAAATAGCTGGATGTGTCACGACGTACAAACGGTGTCGAAATTCGTTCAAACCTAGTATGGATGCCTATCATGGGCATGTCCGTTTGCTTGCAAAAGTTAGGGTCATTTTAAGGATGTCCAAAAATGGACCAAGTTCAATAGAGGGTGTTCGTGTAAGGCCAGAAGGGGTCCGTCTGAGAGCACGTTTGTCTTTGACATCCTTGAAGTGGATCCAATATTTTCCCCTGGTCTTGTATGACCAATTCAAGGCACCATAACAACTTGCTTGGGTTTTTGACAAGTTCTGTATTTTTTTGGAATTTTCCCGGTGAAAAAGGCCACCGAATGTGTCACAATGTGCATAGAATGTCGAAAGTCATTCAAACCAGGCGTGAATTCCTAACAACGGCATGTCCACTTGCTTGCAAAAGTTGGGTTAGTCCTAAGATTTCCAAAAAAAACATCATGTTCAAGGGAGAGTGTTTGGGTAGGCTAGAAGGGTCCGTGTCAGGGCATGTTAACAAATTCCCCTTTTCAAAATTTGTTCATAAATTCAAAAAAAAGGTAATTTCAAATAATGTTTGGACTTCAAAATTTGTTCGAAATTTTAAAAATATACCTATTTTTTTAAAAAAATCTACATAAGTATAAAAGATGTTCGGGAAAATTCCAAAGAATTTGTTCTAATTTTTGTTCTTATTTTTCTGATTTTTTGGAATTCCAAATTTGTTAGTGTTATTCAAAAAATTTCCCTGTACAATTTCTTTTGACATTCTGAGCAATTTTTTAAGACACATTTTTTTAAATTTCGGTTCTATTTTTTAAAATGCGAGTATTTGTATTTTTAAGAACAAAATTAGAAAGAACTTACAATTTTTCAAAATTTTGAATTTTTTTAAAGCATGAGCATTTTTTGAAAAATAAGAAAGATACAAAAAATGAAGACAAACAAAAAACAAAAATAAAAAAATAGTGCGAAAAGACCTGGTCCGCTTTAGTAAAAAGTCACTCTTTGTGTTCGGTTTATTTGGTTTGGTAAATATAGTTTTTCATTATGTATGGTATTGATACTTTGGTTAAATTAAAATATGTGGTATGTACCAAATTATTTCGGTTTGGTTTCAATATATACCATAATAACCAAAGTTGACGCAAATTTTGAAACTATGTCATGAAATTATAAAAAGATCTTTTCAAAATGCAAAGCTTTTGTTATTACAGTGAAGCATATATTTATGCATGCATCACGTTGCCTTTTCTTTTTAGGCAAATGCAGCACGTTACCTGATGGCTGCCAGCTCGTCACACATGTGAATACAAATGTATTTTGGGCTGTATTTTTCATAGGCCTGGCAGGGGATAGGAAAAGCGAGGGAAAAGGGTCTCAAATGCATTGCATTGGCTCCTCACGGGCCTAGTCCGTAACCTTTACATTCAAAACTCACACACAGCCGCGGGTTTGACTTTGTGTGCATTCGACCCCATTGCCCACTGTCTACCAAACACTGATACCACCTGGCATATTTCCTAAAGAGGACTGAACCGATATGCCTATAAGGGCATGTACGATGGAGGCATCACCCAATGGTGGTCTCAGGTGCCACATTTGCTCAGGCTATAGCACACGAAATGTTCACCCAACACAGCTAATGTCAGGTGGTAGCCTCCGTGATCCAGCTGTTGAGATAAGAAAACTTCAAACGGGAGAAATTGGACACTCTCTTTCTCTCTCGTCCTTTTCCTGCGAGGACCACTCTTTTCCCATGGAGAGACCGCTTGTTCTGCAGGATCCCGCTTGCCTCTGCAAGCTGCTATCTTTTCCGTCAGATTTGTACATGATGGCTCTTCTCCGACGTGGAGGACGTGAGGCGCCTATCTAGGCTGGAGCATTGGCCATGCCCTAAGAAGGCCCCCATGGGTGGCAGGAAATTCAAACAGCTTATCAGCGTTGTAGCCTTGCTTTCTCAGGATGTTGCGTACGCTTATCTGGAGCATAAAAAATGATTTATTCCTTTTTTGCTTTAGTTAATTTGATTTATCTCGGTGTCCCCGCATCTACAAAATAAATTTCAAATTGGCATGGAAGTCTCATACCATACCATAAACAGTAAATTTGTGCTCGGTTTTCTATTTTAAGGATAAGTTTTAAAATGCACAAGGTGAAATAAACCGGTCGCTGTCATCATCATTGAATATTTTTTTTCAAAAATTTTGGAAAAAAAGTTCGCCAAATTTGAAAATTGAAAGTAGTTCGTGGATTTGAAAAAATTCATGGATTAAAAAATCATGTATTTGAAAAAGTTCATCAATTTTTAAAAAAAATCCAAGAATTTTAATAAAAGGAAAATGAAATGAAAAAAGTAAACCCGTGACCTCCTCGTTCAGTGGGAAACGAACAAAAGAAGAATAATGATGTATGTATTCCCATCAAGTGAGTTGTCTGATTTGCTATTGCGACATACACTCAACGAGAAGGTTGTGGGTTTGAATCACATCCCACACACTTTTTTTAGGTTAATCGAAAATTAAAAAGTAAAATGGGCCCGACAAGTGCAGAGGTTTTTTTGTATGTAACGTTCTGGCGGGCGACACACTTTTAAAAAAGACCATCATGCCCTTTATTACGAAGGGGTATGAAGAGATCTCCTCCGTTGATGTGTTTAGATGGGTTATACCGAAGTAAAAGTGTTAAAATGAGAACAATAGAACCACTGCAAAGCATGGCAAGTTATAGTTTGATGATTTGATTCGTCAAGTAGTGTGGACCATAATGCAGTCTGGGATATTAATGATATATATTGAGGTTTTAGAGCGAAGCGCGCTGTGGGTCCCGAAACTATTTCAAGGATGTCAGGTAGGTCATCAAACTATGAAAATCGGTATTCAGGTCCTCGAAGTGTAGTAAGTTTATCATTTAGGTCCTAAATGTGCCCGACCCCGCCTTACCGGACAGCTAGCGCCTTTGACCCGTGACACGTTGGAAGGGGGGGGGGGCAAGGCAACGGCCGGTGACCAGAATATGTAAATAAACTCAAGTACATTATGGGGAACGATAAATGCACTTCACTCCAAATATATTCCAATTCATGGTTTCAAAAACTGTTCGTTAATATGGAAAAAATGTCCGTGAACGATAAATTGAAAATATGTTCGCGAACCACAAATATTTTTAAAGTCATGAACATTTTTTTACTATTCATGAACATTCTGGGAACCATGAATATTTAAATCAATAAACACTAGCACATATGCCCGTGCGTTGTAATGAAATATAAAATAATTTGTATTTAAAGTCAGTGAGAATTATATGTGCAAGCAAAATCTTGTGTGCACACGAAAAAGGAATATTTAGCTTTTCGGTTTCACCGCGTTTAAAGGAATCAATCCGCTATTTTTCCATTCATTGATCAACGTCATTTAAGAGTTTTTTCACGTCATCGTACGCCAGAGAAGGCCCATGAGTTATTCAATCTACTCTTCCTTTCAATCCTTTCAATCGAGGGGATTTTAAGGTATGAAGTTTCCGAATATTCTAGGAAACATGAACAATTTTTTTCAATTCTGCACAGTTTTAAAAAAATTATATACACTTTAGAAAAACACATTATGAAAGGGGACATCTTCTAAAATTCACAAACATTTTCAGAAAAACACCAACTTTTTAATAAAAAACATGAACATTATTTCAATTTGTGATTTTTTTTTATAAAACAGGAACATGTGTTCAAAATTTATAAGATTTTTAGAAAATGTGTATCTTTTATTCACAATTTTTTAAATTTCAAAATTTCATTAAAACATGAATATTTTCCAAATTTGGAGCATTTTCTGAAATGCCATATCATTTTTAGAAATCTCAGACAATTCTGAAAACATTTTGTTTAAAAGAAATGGGCAACTTTTTGCATGTTCCGAATATTTTTCAAAATAGCAACAAATTTTGGAAATCTGCACATTTTTCAAAATCTGTTTTTTAATTCTGAACATTTTTAGAGAAGTTTTAATTTACGACATAAATTCGAAAATAAAAATAAACTTGGAAAAGAAAAAAGATATCGGGAAGGAGAATAAAAATACAAGTAAAACACATAAAAATGAAAAATGGGTCAGCCCATTGTTGGTTGTCCTGTGCGTAATTCTGGCTATTTGTGGCCCCGTGCGGAAAATAGAATTTTCTCAGCTACGTGGACAGAAAATTAAGTGGGATGGCCACGCTGGGCCACAGCACGGAGCCCACGTACGAAAAATCTTTTTCTAGCGGACAAACGCATACGAATTTAGTAGCACCTTGGGTAGAAAAAAATTATTTCTGATGCTGAGCGAATGAAAAAATTGGCAAAATGGACCCTATTTTATTTATTAAATTAATGAACATTTTGTAAATTATAGTAAACATATTCTCATATTCATTAACATTTTTTTAGCCCCAAATCTTTTTGCAAAATTCACGAACATTTTAAAATTTGCAAATTTTGAAAATCACTAAAATTAATAAAAATAACAAACTTTTATTAAATTTGTAAATGTTTTTCAAATACATCTTTCACGAAGCCTTTTTTAACCTTTTTTTGCGTGGAGAAGCCTTTTTTAAACTCACCAACAATTTTGGTAATTCACAGATATATTTGTGGTTCATGATATATTTATTGTTCACAAACAATATTTATAGTTTGCGAACATATTTTTTTATTTAAAATTTATCATTTGCAAACAGTTTTTTAAAGTTGCGAATATTTTTCCCAAATTCATCGTTTGTGAACTCGTTTTTCAAATTGATCATTCATGAATATTTTTTAAAATCTCGACCATCTTTTCCATATTGGCAAAATATTTTTGTGGTTCGCAAATATATTTTCAAATTACTCATTCATGAACATTTGTTCCATATTCGTGAACATATTTTAAAATTTATCGTTCGCGAACATATTAGCTTTTCTTAATTTATTCGCGAACATTGTTTTAAATTCACGAACCTTTTTTCCAGATGTGTGAACATATTTCAAATTTATTGTTCACGAACATTTTTTAAAGTTATGAATATTTTTTGCATATCCGTGAACATTACTTTAAAATTAGCGAATATTTTTAAAAGCCATGAGCATTTTTTCCATATTTGCAATTTTTTTTTGAAACCATCAATTTGATTTATTTGCATACTTCCTTCATCGGCCGTTATGTTGCGGGCTCCCCTATCCACCATGTCACAGGTCAACGATGCTAGCTGGCCAGTCCGGCTGGGTCGAACAGATTTTGAACCTAAATGACAGACTTACTGTACTTTGAAGACTTGGACGCCAATTTTCATAATTTGAGGACCTACATGACACATTAGAAATAGTTCGGGACCTACGATGCACTTCACTCGAGGTTTTACTTACGTTAGTTTAAGTTGCAGCGTGTGTATAAGTTTGGTTTATATCTTCCATTTGTCAATTCCTTGTATCCTTGGTAGCAACCATACTTATGTGCATATAGAATTCATCAAATATACTTGACTAATCTGTTGGTTAATGCATGCTTGTGAAAAGTGCATTCCAGGAGTGCTGTGTACTCTAAGAAATACATAATTTAATTGCATATAAATGCAAATTGTATTGATTTGTAGTGTGTATGGGAATTTTGTGGACAGAATTCCTTATTTAACATTGTCTTAAAATATCTTCCTTATTTGACACCACAAAAACTTTTCTTCCTATATAACGTTGATTCTAAAATGTGTGCCCTTTATGACACTTTCGTCTATTTTAAGCCTTAACGGTGTTAAATAACATGTGAAAAGACCATCTTGCCCCTCATGTGTTATGTGGCCAAAATTTTAATAGATGATCTAAACCCAGGAAGACTTGTTCATGGTCAAGACCCTCGAGCCTTTCTATTTTTTCTCGCGTATTATAATCCCTTTTTGTACAGGCTCGCGTCTTATAGAACTTCTTTTATTCACGTCTTATAAAATTCTTTGTTGCAAATTGCAAGGCCGATGACAAAGTTGGAAACTTTTACCCATCGGTAACCTTATAATTGTTTTTTTCCCGTGTCTTTGACATACCTGTGTTCTTTGTACAAAAGCAAAATATGTCTGATGTGTGGTTTCTCTACAAATACATGTATGCACTTTAGCAGATAATTTGCTTGCCAAGGTGCGCCCTTCGTTCAGCAGTAGGAAACTTGGCTAATTGTTTTTGCATATAATTATTTTTTATTATGTAAATGTGCGCGCCATGGTTTAGCTTACGCACTAATGCACATTTCTTCTCTCCACGTTTTTCTTTCCATGGGCTAGCTGCACAGATCCGAAGCAACAGAAATTCCTTTTTTTTATGGAACAGAAATTCCTTCTTATAAAAACGGATTAGAGATACGAGATGTACCACGTGATCATGAGACAAATGTACAGAAGAAGTACAGAAGAGATACGAGATGTACCACGTCATTATGGAACAAAAAAAAAGTACAGAAGAACATAATCTTTCTTTCCAAAAAGAAAAAATATTCTAATCCAAACCTTCAAGAGTTGTAATATGTATGCACCCAGGTAGCTTATCTTGGTCGTGCATGTCTAGCAGTAGACGTACGTAGCGTACATGAACGTGGAGAGCTGCCGACCGATCCGATGAATTGTCTCTCGACGGAAACGGTTGCGGCGACTTGCGTACTTGCGTACTCCCTCCGTAAACTAATATAAGAGCGTTTAGATCACTTTTTTATTATTCTAAATGCTCTTACATTAGTTTACGGAGGGAGTACTTGCGAAAAAAGAAAAAACAAGTAAGACTTTTCTTTTGACACTAAACCCAGGAAGAGTTGTTCATGGCCAAAGACCTTCGAGCCTTTCTATTTCTTCTCTCTTGATCTGAGTTTACAATGAGGGGCAAAAGTGTCCTTTTATGTGTAGTTGAACATCGGTAGATGAGAAAATGAACGGAAGTGTTATAAAGGGCATAAAATTTAGACTCGATGTTACATAGGAAAGAAAAAAATTCCAGTGTCAAATAAAGAAACGAAATTTAAAACAGTGAATAAGGAATTATTTCAATTTTGTGAGTTTGGAGTGATGTTCGTATCATTGCTGGGCACGCTAAAAACCAGGGCCTGCTGACTATAACTACTCCCTCCGATTCAAATTAATTGACACACACTCAGTACAACTTTAGTACAAAACTAGCAAGATGCCCGTCCATTGCACGGAACATCAACATGCATTTTTTTACAAAACACCTGTTGTGATTGACCCATGCAGGAGTAATCCCATGTGTAAAAACTAATGATATCTCGAGAATTTTATCGAAAAAATGGTATCTCGAGAATTTCATCGAAAAAATGGTATCTCGAGAAAGATGAGAGATGAGGTGAGGAGGAGCGGGGCATGGTGGTGACTGGTGGTCGGACTGGGTGGAGGCATGGGGATGGACGGCGTCGGCAGCAGCCACCATGCCAGATTGTTTCATAGTCTTCCTTTTTTAATTGCTCAGCAATGAGGTTGTGGGAGATAAGGATGGACGAGGCAAGACCTTATCTATAAATGTGGAGATAAGTGCGGGTATTTTTTATAAAATTGTCATAGTTTGCTTGCTATCCGTCAGATATTACAAGATGACAGATACACCATCATCATCAACTCGTTTTTTTATAAAAGTAAAGATTCTACTAAGTGTGCGTCAATTAATATGGACCAGAGGAGGAATTAAATTTGACACAGGCGCTGGGTTCAGTAGCTCTTTCCGTTGGTATAAAAAAAAGATGAGTTGCTAGGAATCGAACACTAGACCTGTTGTGATTGACCCATGCAGGAGTAATCCCATGTGTAAAAACTAATGATATCTCGAGAATTTTATCGAAAAAATGGTATCTCGAGAATTTCATCGAAAAAATGGTATCTCGAGAAAGATGAGAGATGAGGTGAGGAGGAGCGGGGCATGGTGGTGACTGGTGGTCGGACTGGGTGGAGGCATGGGGATGGACGGCGTCGGCAACAGCCACCATGCCAGATTGTTTCATAGTCTTCCTTTTTTAATTGCTCAGCAATGAGGTTGTGGGAGATAAGGATGGACGAGGCAAGACCTTATCTATAAATGTGGAGATAGGTGCGGGTATTTTTTATAAAATTGTCATAATTTGCTTGCTATCCGTCAGATATTACAAGATGACAGATACACCATCATCATCAACTCGTTTTTTTATAAAAGTAAAGATTCTACTAAGTGTGCGTCAATTAATATGGACCAGAGGAGGAATTAAATTTGACACAGGCGCTGGGTTCAGTAGCTCTTTCCGTTGGTATAAAAAAAAGATGAGTTGCTAGGAATCGAACACTAGACCTGCTGCTTACAAGCATACGCCTCGATCCAGTTGAAACAGCTAGCTTTGTTGATCATAGAGCATTGCAAGGTCTTAAGAAAACTCAAACGCCGATCCGAACATCTTTAAAAAATTCGAACACAAAACATTTTTTTTAAAAACAAAACGTGAATGTTTTATCAAACACGAACATTATATTTTTTTCACAAATTCTGAGAAAACTCAAACATTTTTCAACACACAAATGAATTTTGGAGATGCGGACATATTTTTTAGAACGGAAAACATTTTTTAAACTACCCAAAAAATTGAACAGGAACAATTTTTCAAATTTCAAAACAAAATTTGGAAACACGAACAACTTTTTCACGCAAACATTTTCTGAAACTCCAGAAGAAAATTTGGGAAACAAACATTTTTTAAAATGTGCAAACAATTTAGGAAACGGAACATTTTTCGAAACTCTGAACAAAACTTGTAAATATGAACATTTTTTGAAATTTTCGAACAAGAACATTTTTCAAACTCCCAAACAAATATATGGAATTTACGGACATTTTTCAATTTGTGAACAAAAATTTGAAAACATGAACATTTTATAAATTTGTGAACAAATTTGGAAAGCTGAAACACTTTTTGAAATTCCAAAACATTTTGTGAATGCATTTTTTTTGAAAATAGGAACATTTATTGGAACTCAGGAACAAAAATTGAAAACGAACATTTTTCTTAAATTTGCGAACAAATTTTGCAAAGTTGTGAAATTTTGAAAAGAAAACATCAAGAAAAGAAACAGAAACTAAAAAAAGAAAAGAAACAGAAAAGAAAAAAGAAAAAAAAAGAAAGCCAAAAAGAACCAGAAAAAAGATACAGAAAAAAACCCGGTTCAGGAAACCTTCTAGAAGGTTCCCAAAACCGGTTACACGCACTATTTGTAAGTGGGCCGGCCCCTGTCGGTCGCTTGCGGGCGCTCTCTGTGAGATCCCTGGACAGTTCGCCGCAGAGAGCGGCGAATAGGATTTTTCCGAAATGACGGCTGCCCGTAGCCTGGAGAAAGGCCTGGAGTTTTACAGGTTAGCACCACGCGTTGGTGGTCTATAAACGGCCCAGGTTCCAGCCACACCACCTTTGCAATGAAGCTTTGGCACATAATAAGAATAAGAATACTAGGCCTGTAAGGGTTCCATTTTTCTGGATTTTTTGGAATTTTTTTTACTGTCTTTGTTTGAGCGACACGTGTACAGGTTGGTTTTCTAGAGTGGACTGGTTTTATTTTTTGCTTGGTGGGGTTGTTCTAGCACGTTTGATTCTGTGCGTGGTTGCCACGTCCAGTGCCCTCGTGTCGTTGACTGCCATTCAATCGATGGACACGTTGCCTTCTAGGCTTTTCTGTTGGGCTTCATCTTTGTTTTTTCTCTTTTGACTGCCTATAAATAGTTGGTCTGGTGTTGGTTCACGTTCTCCGCAAGCCCAGCCCAGCACTATGTCGCCGCTGTCTCCTGTCCTTCATCTCTGCGTGCAGCCTCATCTTCCTCCAACCTGGTCGCCGGCAGCCCCTAGCGCCGGCCCTTTCGTTTCCCTCCACCGAGGTCGAGATGGTGGCGCGCCGCTGTGCCCTATCCTCCCCGGCTTGGTCGCTGGCCAGCCCCTAGCGCCAGGCCCTCCGTTTCCCTCCAGCGAGGCCGAGATGGTAGCGTGGCGCTGCGCCCTATCCTCCCCAGTCTGGTCGCCGGGCAGCCTCTAGCGCCAGGCCAGCCCCATCCTCCCCAGCCTGGTCACCGGGCAGCCCCCAGCGCTAGGCCCTCTGTTTCCTCTTGGCGTGGCTGAGGTGCTAGCGCACACAGGGAATTCTCGCACGAAGCTGCATTTCCTTCCACCCTGGCTGCATCTCTCTTCGTCATGTAGATCAGAATCGAAGCCTCCTCGCCACGCGTGAGATTTTGTGCATGGTTGGGAGGGAGGCGAGTCTTCGTTTGTGTCCCTGCTGAGTCCTTCCTATTCGTTTCGTCTCTGTTATGGTTCGTTCCGGTGCTTATGCTTCCCAGCGTATTCACTCGTGAGTATTGCTCATTTTAGGTTGTTATTAGCTATGTGTGATTTTGGTACAAAATTTGGTTGTTTTTACGTGGCTGTGTGTTTTCAGATTCGAGTGCTGATGAGGCGCGGCGGCAACGCCAGGCACGGAAAGATATCCGTCGTGGGAAGCGTCCTGTAGATTCATCGTTTGGTGGGTGCTTTCTTTTTTGAACTCCTTTTGTATTGTTTTCAGAAAAATATTGCTGATTGATTGACTTTTGCAGTTGGAAGGAATGTTCGGCCTGTACTTGAAGAACTGGTTAATCCTTGTCTTCTTGCTGTTAGAGCTGCATCTGATGTGAACGTTTTGTATCGTCCGTATTTTGCTGCTGGTTGGTTGTCTGGTTCCTCGCGTGGACCGACTCCTTCTAGTATGTTTATTTATTTTGTACTCCTTACAACTGTTTATGTGCTTCGATATGTTTGCTTGCTTAATAATTTTCCATGTTTACTTTGTGTAGTTCTTCCTACACCTGTTGTTAGTCGTGTTGATGCTGTTTGGAATCGTCGGAAGCGAAGGATTCTTCGAGATTATTACACTGGTAAAAAAAAGGTGTGTGTTTCTTGATTTTGTTTGTTATGTTTACGGCTTTTAACTGCTTTGCTCCCGATCGGTTTAAGATTGAAAGTCCCTCTTGTGTTGTAGTTCTTGCTATGGAACCGCCATTTGCTAAGGAAAATATATTACTTCTTAAAGGTAGTTAAGTTTTATATTCTGCTCTTTAGATTCTTTGTTTGTTTGTTTTCCCTTACTCCTTGCTGTTTTTGTTATTTCTGCCAGGCGTTTCACGTGTTCGCTCCTATTATGGTGGTCCTGAGTATGTTTGCCCGGCGTGCCATGCTTCATTTTGGTTTTTGGAGGGCTGTAAGAGTTATGCTACTAGTGGTGGTCGCCTTCCAGTGTATACTGGCTGTTGCAAGGGAGGCAAGGCGTCGTTGCCTTCATTTCCCGATTGGCCATCTCCTCTTAAGGATTTGATTAAGTTTTACGGAGGTCCTATCTCTAGCCGTTTCATGCGTTGGATTACGCATTACAATTCTATGTTTTGCTTCACATCTCTTGGCGCTCGGGTTGATCAGAGTATTAATGTTGGCGGGGGTCCGTATGTTTTCAAGATGAATGGGGTCGTTTATCATCGTATTGTTCCTCTTCTTCCTTCGGGGAATAGTGCGCCAAAGTATGCTCAGCTTTATATGGTGGACTCTGCTGATGAAGTGCAGTTGAGAATTAGTGCCTTTGATCGTCAAGGAGCTGAAACGCTTGATCCTGATCCAGGCATTGTGGCCTCTCTTATTGCTATGTTAAATAGGCATCATAAATTGGTGCATAAGTTTAGAATGGCTAGGGCAAATCTGTGTTCTCCTTCTGCTCCTAGGGTGGCTATACATTTTATGGGTGATGAAGGCGGTGGTCATGGTAACCGTTTTTCTAGTCCTGCTTCATGTGAGGTGGCTGCTCTTATTGTCAGCGATTACACGCCTGAATGTAAAAGATTTGATGTTATTGCTGAAACTCGCTTTGGTTTTCTTCAGCATATCTCTTTGTTGAATTCGAGTCTTATGCCCCTACAGTATCCTCTGTTATTTCCCTTTGGTGACAAAGGATTTCATCTTGGTATCAAGTATATTGCTACTGGTGGGTCTCATGGAGATGGGCATTGTAATATTGGTGGATGTTTACGTGGTCGTTCTTCACGAGGGCAAGTATCTATGATGGAATACTATAATTATTACTTCCATTATAGACGGGGGGAGCCAAATCCTTATACCTGCTGTGGTCGTTTGAGCCAGCAGATAGGTGTGAATTCTTATTCTTGTGTGGAAGCAAATCGTTTGGACTTTCACTTTCAGCAACAAGATGATTTGCGTTCTGAGACGTATCAAGGTATTACTGATGCTGTCAGACAGGGTGGATCAACTGGTGAGAATTTGGGGATTCAGTTTATATTACATTCGAGTTTTATGGGTGGTCCTCGGTACATGGTGCTTAATTACCATGATGGTATGGCTATTTGTCGCGAATATGGTGCTCCCAATCTTTTTGTCACTTTTACATGCAATCCAAAGTGGCAAGAAGTTGTTGATGCTCTCGCATATGAAGGTGGTCAGACTCACGTTGATCGTCCTTTGTTACACGTGTTTTCAATATAAAATTTGAAGAATTTTTAGAAGATGTAAAGGATGGATCAGCATTTGGAGCTATTCAAGCTTGTGAGTTATTATTTATTTTCCCTACTGTACCATTGTGGTCTCCTTCTTTGAATTTAATTTTATTATTTTGGTTATACAATTTTCGGATTTGTATGTGGTGGAATTTCAAAAGAGAGGGCTTCCTCATACTCATACTCTTATCTGGCTTAAAGAGAGTACGAAGGATCCTTCGCCTGCTTTTATAGATAATCTGGTGTGTGCTGAGTTTTTTTTTGAGGGGAAGGCCTTCATGGCTAGCTTTATTAATTTAGATAACACTTACATCATCCGCTAAAAACTTCAACAGAAAATTTGGGGGGTTATCCGCCCACACAGTCGGTGGATTACCTCTCCCGAAACTAGCTAGCTCATGCGCAACACAATTAGACTCTCTATTACAGAAATCTAAGTAGACCTTCCTGAATTCTTTCAGTAACACTCGACAATCATTAAGAATTGGAGCAGCAACCAATGAATGGCCTTCATTATTCTTCAACGCGTCCACCACAATAACGTTATCAGATTGTATAAGGACCTTGCTGCATCCTAGGCTTTGCAAAAACAGTAGACCTTGTCCCATTGCCTCAGCCTCTACGGAGACCACATCAGGGACATGCTCCATCGGTGTTGTACAAGCTCCAATGAATCCACCATTGTGATCCCTCACTACAGCTCCACAAGCACCTAGGCCATCTTCCACAGAAAAAGATGCATCCACATTCAAAGGTTGAAAATCTGACATTGGCTTCCTCCATTCATTCAAGCGAGGTACTTGTCTGGTTTGTTTAGATGCACGCACAAAATTTAGAGTTAGAGCCAGCAAAGATAGATCAGTTCGGGGTGGAGACTGAACTTGTTCTCCCCTCACCATCTCTCTCCTTTGCCACCATACGTACCAGCATGTAGCCGCAACAATCTCTGGAGTATCCACTACTCCATCATATGTTTTCTGAAATTTAGTATCACAAAGCAGGAACTCAAGGATTGCAGCGCCCGATCGGTCCACCAAAACGGCCTCATCTATTATTTCAATAAGACCGAGTTCCCTCCATATCATCTTCGCTCTGCTGCATGTAAACATAGCATGTCTTACATCTTCGGCTGCACCTTGACACCATGGGAATTCATCATTTATAGGGATGTGGCGATTTGCTAACGTGCTCCGGAAAGGGATAGAATTATGAAGGCATCTCCAAATAAATATTTTGACCTTGCATGGCATCTTAAGTCTCCAGATTTTCTTCCACACAGGATGGTTCAGGCTACTTGATTGTCCTCCATTAGAGCCAATTTTTGCTCCGTACTGATCCTCCCACTCAGCATAATAAGCAGATCTAACACTGAAACTACCCGTCTTTGTAAACTGCCATGCAACATAATCTTCCATTTCATACTGCGGTAAAGGGATTCACAGAATTCGTTCAGCATCAATATGCCAAAAATTATCACGGACCAGCTATTCATCCCAAGTACCAGATATAGGATCAATGAGGTCATTAACGGATGTCAAAACCTGATTACCTCGGATTGTAATGACTCTCCTGGACGGGCTATTAGGAATCCAACAGTCCTCCCATATGTTTATCTTGAGGCCATCACCAACTCTCCAAATGTGTCCCTTCTTAAAAGTTTGGATCCCAGCAAAGATGCTCTGCCAAACAAAAGAAGATCCTTTCTTTAGTGTGCTATTAAGAATGTCACCAGTAGGGCAGTATCTTGCACGAAGTACTTTAGCACATAGTGAGTCATAATTTTCAATTAACCTCCAGCATTGCTTGGCAAGCATTGCCAAGTTAAAGCAATGGATATCTCGAAACCCCATACCACCTTTCTCCTTCGGGATACACATCTTCCACCATGCAAACCAATGCATTCTTCTCTGGTTTTCATCATCACCCCACCAATACTGCGACATTGCATCATTGATCCCCTTACAGATTTTTTTCGGGAATTTAAACACACTCGTCGCATAAGTCAGGATAGCTTGAGCCACCGCTTTGAGAAGAACCTCCTTACCGCCAAACGACAAAGTTCTCTCCTTCCACCCATTCACCATCTTCCGAATTCTCTCTATTAGATGCAGAAAGCAATCCGTGCGGTCAACCCCAATCATAGAGGGTAAACCCAAATATTTGTCAGCCAAGGCCTCTGTCTTTATATCAAGAATTTGGCATACCTCTGTTTTCACTTCCACCTCTGTATTGGGACTAAATTTTTTTGAAGATTTTGCAACACTAACTAGTTGCCCCGACGCTGCACAATAGTCATCCAATATACTCTTTAGGGACGTGGCGTTATCAGAATCTGCCCGCATCAAAATCAAAGAATCATCCGCAAACAAAAGGTGAGAGATTTTTGGTGACTCCCTACACACCTGGACGCCTAGTAACCTCCCCTCAGTTTCTTCGTGTTCAATCAATGCTGACAGGCCTTCCGCACAGAGAAGGAATAAGTATGGAGATAGAGGATCCCCCTGTCGTAGACCTCTTGAGGGTTTGAATGGGAGTGTTTCATTTGAATTGAACCTCACCTTGTACTCTACTGATGTGACACAAGCCATGACAAGTTGGATCCATTGCAGGGCAAACCCAAGTTTTTCCAACATAGCTTGCAAGAATACCCACTCCACACGATCATATGCCTTATGCATATCTAATTTTACTGCACAAGTACCATGTTTACCTTTCTTTCTCTTCTTCATAGTATGTAGACACTAGTAAGCAACGATAACGTTGTCTGTAATAATCCTCCCCGGCACAAAAGCGCTTTGGGTTTCGCTGATGATTTCAGGTAAGAACACCTTTAAACGCGCTGCCAACAATTCGTGGTTGACCCTTTGGGATATACACTCGTGGATGAATTCATGGTTCACGGCCCATGTGGTATGTTGGATGACAAGTGCCCTTGTATGAAAGATGGCACTTTCTCAAAGCGATTTCCAAAGTCTTTTAACAGTGAGACGATGGTGGATGAGATGGGGTTTCCTGTATATCGTCGACGCCCCTCTGCTAATTTTGTTCTACGTGTACACTTTTTTATTGAAAAATTTACATTTTATGGTTCCTGTTTAGTCGAAGAGGCGATTGCTAATGCCATCTTGGAGGATAACGCTCAACGGTTAGAGATGTCCAAGCGGATGGACGGGGAAGCGGCAGGTGAGCAAGCAAAGATGGAATAGGGTGTTAACAATATGAAGCTTGCCGAAATTAAAATCGATGATGGAACAAGATTGCTTAGACGTTATCGTTGCATTGAGGAGATCAGGTCGTATTTCATAGTTTCCCATGTGTAAAATTATCTGTCTTTGTACTTTTATGTCATGTATGTTTGCTGTGGTGTATTAACTAAGGTCATGTGTGTTCCGTCTTATTTGTTTGATTTTGTGTTTATTTATTATCTGTGCAGTTCAATTTCATTTTATTTTTCCTGCCGTTGAAAAAAAAACATGTGCAGCCTTTAGCCATGTACAACTTGTGAAACACCAAGTCATAATCTGGTGTCCAATAAAGTCTATAATTGCCAGGGAAAACAACAACAAATATATATTGCAGATTACCTTTAACATGTGGCAAGGTCAACAAGCACAGATAAGAAAAGCCATGAAACCGGCAAGATGCGGCCACCTACAGAAGGAATTAAAAAAAGAAATGAAGGATAGCAACATGATATCTCCTTGGTAGCTCAGGTAGAACACTACCAAGCATATCTCCCTCCAATGGCGAAATGCGAAAAAAATGAAAGAGAGCAATTAGAGAACTACGAAGCATATCTCTCTCCAGTGGCAAGGGCACCACTGCCTCGGAGAGCCACTGCTCGGGCAGCACTGCCTCGGAGAGCCACAGCTCGGGCAGCAGCGTCATGACGATCATCTAGGATCATTGCACACAGAATCATCGAGAAGCCAAGCAATGCTGCTAGCATCCTAGCCATGAGAATTATGATCAACTCTGAGATCACACCCTCCATTGGGGGCATCCTCTCAATTTTTTGCCACCGGAGGAAAAAAGAAAGGTGAAAATTATGGAGAAGGAATGGGGCACGTTGTGGAGATAGAGAAAAAGAAGAGAGCCCATGGTTATTTTTATAGCTCGAACTCGGTGTACGATGGGCGAAGTTCACCAGCACTGCTCGCCGCTCGATTCCCGGTGTTCAGGAGGCGAATATGCGAGCAGTGCCGAAAAGGTGCTGGTCCGTGAGGTGAGTGCTCGCTACACTGGTAGCGAGCACGCCCCACACTATCATGGTACTGCCCTAGATGCCCTACGCGCTACACGCCACCCACACTACCACGGTACTGCCCTAGATGCCCTACGCGCTGCACGCCACAAGTGGGAGACGTACGGGAAAGGGCGCGAGGGAGAAGTAGATAAGGCCTGGTGAAGAAGTTCATCGTCCCTTGCAATGCGAAACTTACTTACAGTCAAGATTAAGAAGACTTGTGTCTGACCCGTTTCTTTTCTGAACTTTATTATGTGGGATTGCTATAGCTGTTTATTCTAAGCTTTAATACTTATTTGTAAATATTTTGCCAAATAAATTAAGAAGACTTGTGCCTGACCCCTTTCTTTTCTAAAATTTATTATGTGTGATTGCTATAGTTGTTTGTACTAAGCTTTAATACTTATTTGTAAGTATTTGCCCAAATCACGACCATAGATATTATATCGTGGTAAATTTCAAATTGCTTTAGTGATAAAAGTTTTTTTTTCTAGAACGGACATATTGAAACATATTAAAATCAAATCCACTTAAATGCTAGAAAAAAAGAAGCGACACAATACATGTTTACTTGGATTAACCGGTGACATTGCTTTAAAGATGCATTTGTATATTCATATCCTTAAATATCTTAGTATGTATTTGTAGAGTGTATGGCATAGAAAGTATCTTGATAGTGGTGTCTTTATGATTATATATACACAACTAGAAAGATGTAGAGTGCACAAGATGTTTACGAGGAACTTGCTATGATGCTATCTAGCAGTTGGCGAGTGCGGTGTTTTGGGGCCGAGACTCATCTGCACCTAATCAGAAAAAAATAAAATGATACTAGGAAAATTAAAAAAAAAATCACTTTTTGTGTGGTAGACATTTTAATGCGTGAGGTTGCTCCAATTTTTAGATCATTTGAACATCTGAACTGCTCTCAGGAAAAAAACAAATCGGGTCAGAACGGTGCGTAGTAATAGATTTTTCGGTGCTCGGTCGTCGGTGTTCAGGAGGCGAATCTGCAAGCAGTGTCGAAAAGGTGTCGGTCCGTCAGGTGAGTGGTCACTGCACCAGCACACCTTGCACTATCACGGTACTGCTCTAGATGCTCTACGTGTTAGACACGATGAGTGGAGGACCTGCGGGAAAGTGCGCGAGAGAGAAGTAGATGGGGGCTGGTGAACTAGAGCCGTGTGTTCAGGGTGCTAATCGCTGCCTGCAATACGTAATTTATTTACAGATAGAATTAATAAAACCTGTGCTTGACCCAATTCTTTTCTGAACTTTAATATGTGTAATTGTTATAGGTATGTATCTTTCTGATTTATGAGTTGATCATCAGAGGGGGTGGTGCATAGCAATAGATTTTCCGGTGCTCCATCATAGGTGTTCAAGAGACGAACCTGCGAGAAATGCAGTGAAGACGCCTTGCACTATAGTGGTACTGTCTTAGATGCTCTACACGCTAGACGCCACGAGTGGGGGGGCCTGCCGAAAGCATGCCAGAGAAGAGAGATCAAACATGGGAAAGAAGAAGCGACTGGCAATAAGTCTTGGGTCCACCCTATCAACCCAAGGGAGAACTGCTCAGTTGAGTGTACCAAGAAAAGATTTAGAATTTAAAATTTTTGCTCTTTTTACATTTTCAAGGATCTGGATAGCAATTATTCAGTTGCCTTAGCTCACAGGCGTGGATGCTAATTAATTTTGTTTTCAAAAAGAAAGTGACTCTTTATTTAAATAATTAATAGGTTGTCCTCTAAAATTTAAAATTGCTCAAAAAAGTTTACTAAATAAATTTTTATGTTCCATTTTATATTTTTGTGGTAGGTATGCCAGGTGTGACTAGCTGAATAAAATGGTATTTTTGGTATTGTGTTGCTTCATTGTCTATGCAGGTTGATTCTGTGTTAATTCATTGTCTTTGTAGGTTTTTTTGTTAAATTTTTTAATTGAGGATGAGTACAGAGTACATATGGTCATTATAAGGAATGCAGTGTATGAAGAAAATGTTGATCGTTTGTACTTTCGTATTCAAATTTAAAGAGGTTTGCTCTGTTTTAATTTCCTTCTACGTATTGAATTATATTCTTGATTTACTATGCAATTTTTCATTCATAGTAAATAGTTGAAGTTAGGGTGGATCAAATAATAATATGTGTGTGCTTGCAACCTGTTTTGTTTTTGCTTCCAGACCATATGGTTGAGTTTCTCTTTTTCTAAAGCATTTTCTGTTTACTATAGTTTACAGATTCAACCAGCCCATCTAGCTTCAACCATCCCACTTTACTTCAAGCTTCCGTCCGGTCAATATTTAACATTCTGATACGGCCCATAAGGTCCAACTTTTATTGGCCCATGTACACCATGCATGCATTTGAATTATAGACTATGTGGTGATTTCTGATCCTCACAAAAGAAAAATGTGGTGATTTCTTTGCCACCTAGCAATTTGTATGATTACACTGTTTAGCTTAGCAATTGTGTACGTCTGCCAATATATAGCAAACTAGCATTTATTTATAACACATACACAAGGTTACAATTCCAAAAATGGAATAAAAAATATATGCCTTTTTATTTCCTCACGACAGCGACAACTTAAACATTACATAACCAACCCACGCGTCGCCTGTACGTACCTGGTCATGTCCAGCCCACGCGCAAGCATGCTCTCGCTCACCTCGCCAGGCCAAACCTGCCTACCTTGCCGCGCCCAGGTTGAACACTGATGTACTTGTGCCTACCTGACTAATTAATCCACTGTAACACATCTGTAGCTGCCTGACCAGTTAGTACACTATAGCGCAGCTGTAGCTGTACCTATCTGCGTCCACTATAGCTGACATGTACCTGTGCATCTTTCTCCATAAATGACAGTAAGGCCCGCCTCCTTCTATTACTGCGTACCCGTGAACATATCAATAAGACAAATAGAAGATGTGTATGACTATGCATTGTAGTTAAAAATATACTTCTGGACTACACATGTGTAGACGGCTTTGCACAGACCTCGGACAGGCATGTGTAGACTACAGTCATCTTTTGCATGTTGTGCAATACGTTGCCAGCACGTCACTACACCATGCACAGAGGAGTGAAGTCTATTTTAAACCTTGAATTCATATAGCTAGCCAGAATTAAATCTCAAACTTTTAATCCCTGAAATCGACACTCTGTACTTGCTGGCCCTGGTCAATCTGAACCTTGAACCTGTTTGGCGCACCGGGAAAAGATTCATCCCACCCGGGATTACAGACTGCTCCCACTGACATCCCTACCCCACATATCATATCTATCTTCTTCCCCGTCCTTTTCTCTCTCGTTCTCCTCAAATCAGGGAGGGTTCTCATCCACTGCCTGCAACTCCAAGGCGACCAGGCGCCTCAACGCCGTTGACACCGCGCTCGAGCACATCGAGTCGCTCGCATCCGCCTGCTCCAGCTGGTGTCCGCGGCCACGCAGCCTGCTGTGACGGCTATGTTTATATCCGAGCAACTTGTCCCGTAAACTCACAAGCAAATTCCGTGGCTAGCTTGGGAATCAATCCAGCTGCTTGCTTGGTTAGCTTCTTCCACTTGCACGTCTCGCTGAAGCTATTAATCACGTACGAGCTTGGCACATTCAGCAAGCAGAACAGCATTGGCCGGGGGAAGGTACTCGAACATATCGCCGGTGACGAACCACTCCTCACGGAAGACATCGAGCGCACCCCGCAGAAGACATCGCGCTCGCAGGCGGAAGGCACTGGTGAGCCCGTAGAGTGGCGCCGCTGCCCGCGGAGTCGTCTAGCTGCTGGTGTTGCACGGAGAGCAGACGCCCAAGACGCTGAGCGCGTGCATGAGGCGGCGCAGGCGCGGGAGCCTGGAAGAAATGAGCGCAATAATGGTGGCCAGCTCGCCGAGCTCTATGGCGCATTTGAGCGCCATGGACATGACGAAGCGGAAGTCGTACCAGCAACGGCTTTCAGCAAGAGCTCTTCACCAACGTGTTTCTAATTCCCAATCCCAGCAATGATATAACGACGACGGCGACAATAATGTCCGCCCTTCATAGCCGACTCGTATCGGCTGTGGAGACACCTCGTGAGCAAGAAAAAATGAAGGAGATTGGGGAAAGAAGATGAATATGACAAGTAGGACCGCACAGTCAGTCAAAGTAGAGACAATCCCAGCCGGGTTCGAGCATTTTCCGATGCAACAAACTGCCTATGGTCGGTTTAGGGTTAAAATTGACTGGGATCACAAAGTACAAGATACCAATTTCAAGGATTGAAAGTTCGAGGTTTAGTTCCGACTTGCTCTACGGGTTCAAGGTTTTTTTAGACTTTACCCTGCACAGAGTTGGTACATGGCTATCCGTGCCTTCTCGCCCCACCAACGACCGGAAGCACGTCTATGATTACTAGCCAAGTGTTCTACATGTGAGCGGTCCACCATGGCGATGGCACGCACAGGACGTTTTACAGCTACTGTATGCAAGCGATCTACCATGGGAACGATACGCACGAGATGTTTTACCGCTACTGCATGCAAACGATCTACCATGAGACGACAGGCATACAGGTAACAGTAGTTCTACAGTACATACGACCAGTTGCTATATAAAGAGGCTGGTCCATGTTATGGGTTCACACGCCCCCAAACCATTACAGCCTGTGTGAATAAACTATGGTGCCCTGAGACACTTTGCCACCCCTCTGACCATCGGTAGGCATGCTTTTGAAGAGATAGATTACTAAATCCTTTTGTTCTTCGGTCATCTTGCTTTGTAACTTACTGATGCCTTATGGTTTTTTTTGTCATTTCTTTTTAGGCATTTCTCTTCTTATGGACGAGTTTTCTTCCATCAACGATGTGGGCTTCCATCGCCCAAACGCTGAAAAATGTTTCATGGGAGCGATCCAACTCGCAACTCGTAGTTGCGTGCCTCTCCATCGTAATTATATAATCACCACATTTTCTCCATCTAATGATCTTCCGTCTCAGAATGTAGTCAAAGGAGTGCTCCTCTGGCCCACGGAGAAACACAACATCAGGTGTATGTGTTTCGTGGACTTCCAGCACCAACAAAAGAGGCAGCAAAGAAGAAAGCCGCCGAAGCTGCTGTCTACCAGCTTTGCAATCGTCACAACATAGCCATTAATTACCACAACTACAATGCTCTCAAGACAATGTACAGGAGTTGCTCAGCCGCACAGGAATGGAGCAAAATCAAAGAAGAGGAGTTACAGATACAAACACGGCAGAAAGCAATTCTTCAACAAGACAAGTCAAGATGAACAAGAATTCTCAAGAAAATCTGCCTCCAATTTCAAGATATCCTACCCATTTGTCGAGAGCTAGGACGTGCATCCTCAAGCTTCAACATCATTTATATTGGAAACAAACCACCGACAACACGAGCAGAAGAACTAGCTTCCTCACTCTACCATTATGTTACCGAGACAAATCCAGCTGGAGGGTCGACATCCCAGGTGTAAGAAATGACGAAGAGTTTTCCGATATGTACTATAGACCCCCTATGCATGCATCACTTAGATGTGTTATTTCCTTGTATGCATTACACCCTCCTTTCCGGTTTATAGGGCTTATTTTAAAATTTTAATTTTTCCATTTTATAAGACTCAATTTGGTTGTTTCCCATCACATGTTCAGATTCCAATGTGCATTAAATCATTGCATGCAAGTATTAAGAAAAAATTGACCAATGCATGTAATTTATGCATGCATGCATTGCAATTAATGCATTGGTAAACATACTTTTTTGTGGAAAACAAGAGCATTAATTGGGTGATTTTGCAAACTACAAAAAATATTCCACCACTCACCATCTTCCTTGATTGGTGAGATTTTTAAATTGAGCCTTATAAACCGAAAAGGAGGAAATTGATGTGTCCACCAAAATGAAGTACTTCGTAATTGTTACCCGTCTGCGTATCAACTAAATGTATCGTTTCATCGATGAACTACTTTGTCCTAAACAAATATTTTAAACAAACTTACCAAAAATTACAAAATAACTAAATAGCTAATTAGTCCGAGTGGCGCGGCGTGCCGCCGCGCACTACCCGCTAGTAATAGCTATGGACCTACACATCGATTCTATCTGTGTTGCTTCGGATTGCACTGAAGTGGTGGCAAATATCCGATGCTCCCTGTCGCTATGTCACTATTCTGCGGGGGATCAAGTTTCAGCGGAGCTCTTTTCGGGACCTTAAGTTCATCCACGAGAAATGTTAACATACGTGGCTTGGTTTTGTCCGATACTATCTTTTTTTTGTCGGATACTATCTCTATGCCCATGAATATTTACTTTAAACTAGCACATGTGCCCGTGCGTTGCAACAGGAGAGATATTTTCTACGAGAAGCAACGGGAGAGATAATTGATGTGTCCACCAAAAACGATCTCTGTAGCAGTGCGACATAGTAAGAAGTTGCGGTCTTCTCGCCGGTCATGCTTGTCCCGCGAGATCCTGATAGTAGTGAGGTTGGTCAGCATGACGGCGACCACCCAACTCGTGCCTTTTTTTCTTGGGGTCAGCCTCCATCTCGGGGTTGTGACTGCCTCCTCATTTGGTAGCTATGCGATGACATTGGGGCACGGTTGCTTCGATCACTCTCTCCTACGATGATGTAACCGGGTGGATTACTAATTGTAGAGCATAAACCCTATTTCATTAGCATATTAGTGCATAACCAGGCATCAACGTCCCTTCTTTATTATGATTTATTCTCTTTGATTATTTTAGCGCTCACATGCCCACAACATTTTTATTCAAGCCAAACCAACATATTCTCTTTAATTGCCACTTTCAAGTTACCACCGGCAATAATTTATGAAATCCCTCTTTCTACTCATGATTCTCGAGATAACTTCCTTATTTTGGTACAACCTTCTTATTTGTAGACAACCTATGAACATATAAAAACTGGTGGGATTTAGTATAAAGTCCCAAGGTGAAACTATTCTCATCATAATTGCAAGATAGCGGAATTGGTTTTGTCCATCGACACAATTGAGAAGGTCAATAGTTCAACCCCATGGGAGCTTAAATATTTTTTTCTGAGCAGTTTAAACAATTTT
Source organism: Triticum aestivum (assembly GCF_018294505.1). NCBI lineage: Eukaryota > Viridiplantae > Streptophyta > Magnoliopsida > Poales > Poaceae > Triticum > Triticum aestivum. Next base: position 58,310,752 of record NC_057798.1, read on the forward strand.
TTGCTGGTCCGTCTACATAAAAAGAAATGCATGAGTAGGCCCAGTTCACCCCCCCAAGGACAAACAAAAAAATTCAGGAACTATGTGACGCAACGTTGCAAGTTCTATTCCTTACGGCCTCCAAATATTTTTGGCTCCCTCGGGGAGAATCGATGGGCCGGATGCGGACGCCCCAATAGGGTAGTGCGACTGAGGTCTAATACAGCTTGTGCGATGGAGCATTTATTTTGCTTTTTCTTGGGCCAACTACATGCGAGCTACTATATGATGCTAGTGAGTGGGACATACATCCTTTCGTGTACGGGCCAGCGCACTGGCAGGCATAAGGACGGCCTGTGTTTGTAAGATGCCAATAAAAATCCTAAAAATAAATATGAGTAGAAGGATCGAATTCATGCCCTCAAAGACCTGACCATGTGCTGCTACCACTTGAACAAATGGGTCCTGCTAACCACTAGCTAGCACGAATATTTAAGAACATACTGTAATGTTAGATTAGACTAATTTTTTATTTTTTTATTTTAAAAATATAAATATCTGAATATTTTGGGAAAAATGAATAATGTTGGGAATCCTGAACAAATTTTTTAAATTACGTACATTTTCTAAAATACAAACCAAAAATTGAAACATTTTTAGTTCACAACTTTATTTGAAAACATGAATATTTCAAAAATATGAACATTTTTAAATTTGTGATTTTTTTTTGAAAATTAAACATGTTTCGAACATTCAGATTTTTTTACGAAATATGGTTCTTTAAACTCAGACATTATTTTGAATTTAGGAACATTTCACGAAAACAATACTACTTTTCGCATTTGGAACATTTTCTAAAATGCATTTAAAAAAAAAATCTAGAACAGCTTCGGAAAACACAAAGAAAATTTTGGTTTTTAAAATTTCAACCAATTTTGTAGAAAAAAGATTTAAAGTTCGGAGCATTTTTCAAAAAACATTTTTTTTGAATTCTGATCATTTTTTAAAAATATGATTTTTTTTGCAAATTATGATAGTTTTTGAAAATCTGGAATTTAAAGAAAAAAGACACAGGAAAGAAAAAGAGAAAGGAATAGAACAAGAGAAATGAAAAAAAAAATATATAAAAAAAAACGAAAACATGTCAGGCCAGCTTTAGCGCCCTGTATAAAACTCCGTCTATTTGTCGCTCTTGCGAGATATAGAATTTATCCTGTTGCTTTTGCAGTAAAATTAATTGCCTGTGGCTTTGCTGGTCCACAGTTAAGGTGGCCTACGTTCGAAATTCTGTCATTTTTCTTTTTTTAATAGACGAACGGACATTTTTTTTAGTACCACCTCGGATAGGAAAAAATAATTTGAGGGTGAACAGATGAAAAAATTGGAGAAATACACCTTACTTTACAAGAAAAATATTTATTTGGAGCATTTTAAAAATGCAATTTTTTAAGAATCTTGAAAATTTTGTAAAATACAAATTTTTTGAAAAAATGGGAACATTACTTTCATTTAAAAATTCCAGTGTCCTTTCCAGCTAACTCACGTGCCAATTTATCCGTCCTTCGTCCGGCATAATAGATCCATACTTCATACATCTTATTACTATACGTAGTTTCACAAACATTTATAAATCGACACGACTGTATGTAAAGAGCAATATGGTGCTATTTAAAATATATTTACACTGAGCTCATGGACATTTCACTATAGTAAGGATATTTTCGAATTTTGAACATTTTTGAAACTACAATTTTTTTTGAAAATCTCGAACAATTTAGTAAAACACTAACATTTTTTGAGCTTTGTACAAATATAGGAACGAGATTTTTCGATGAATATCCTAACATTTTTAAAACGGGAATAAAATTTTGGAATTCTGAAAATTCTTAAACAATTTTAACAAAAAAAGAAATTCTATATTTTTTATAAAAAAATAATTGATAAGAAAGTGAAAAGGCAAAAATAAACTTAAAGTTAAAAAAGAAAGAGGAAAAAAGAGAAGGGAACATAAAATGTTAAATAGAAAAAGAACACAAAAAAGGAAAACGGGCCGACCCGGTCCAGGGCTATCTGTGCGAAGATCCAACTATCTAGCGCCACGTGCGGCAAATAGGATTTTTCTAGCTGCGTGGGAAGGGAAAGAAGTGGGCTAACTTTACTGGGCTATAGCGCGCGGCCCATCTATGAAATTGTGGACAAACCGTATTTCTTTTTCCACCACATGGAGCTGGCAGTGTTACGAAGCGAGCTAGCTTGGGGCAACATACATGGATACCTCCGCCAGAGGGTCATGCAAAGATGAATGTGGATGCGGCAGTGTCTATGCAAAGGGAGTTTGGTTCCGTGGGAGCAGTGTGCCGAGACCACAGGGGAAGTTTCTTGGGTGCTTCGATCTTAAAACTCGAGTTCATCACGGATGTGAGCACACTAGAGGCAATAACAGTAAGGGAGGGCCAATCTCTGGCTGAGGATCTATATGAGAAATCCATTCAAATCGCTACAGATTGCATGAGGGTGGTTGAAGATGTCCAGAAGAACTCGGCGGCTGGCTATGGAGCTATTGTGCATGAAATAATACTTCGTGTGTCGTGGAATTGTCACGGCAGATGTCCTAGCGAAAGGACTTAGTCGTGGAGCCATCGCAACGGGTTAGCTTAAAGGGGTTAAACCGGACTAGGGACACGAGTGTTTTATACTAGTTCATCCCCTTCCGATGAAGGTAAAAGCCTACGTCTAGTTGTGATGGAATTGCTGGGGTTTCGATGACCAGGGAGCGAATACGCTTTGCCTGAGTCTCGAATTGTTGTCTGTTCTCCCTGAACCGCCGCCGGGTCGTGCCTTTATATACACAGGCCGACGCCCGCCGGCTTACAGAGTCCCGATACCGGTTTATACACATACCGGCTCGGTCTCAACTCGGTCATACCTTACAATACAAGTTATACACTATATGGCGGTTCATAGCTACATGCTCTATCTACCTTTGGGCCTTGGGCCTTTGTAGTGATCTGCTTTAATCCTTGTATTCATGGGCTTCAAATATAAACAATCCATTATGGAGATAACCCGACTCTCTTGGTCGGTTTATACCCAATAGTAATATCCCCAACATTAGGCCCAGATTGATTTGAACTGGTTCATGTCAATCTCCAAGCTTGATACCCTCTTCTTCATCATCTTCGCTTAAATCTTGTGAACCGCCATGACGTCATCATCCAGTATCATGATAAACCGTCATGACGTCATCTATTACTTAAAATGACATACACCTGACTTTCATTTAATGCCCCACCGACAATCGAGGCGACAACTCACATATCCAATCATTGACTCCTCGATTCTCGCGCGTGACACTTATCCTTTCACCCTTATAAATAGGACCAAGGGCCTTTCCATTCCCCCCCCTTGTCTCTTCATCTCTTTCTTTTTCCTCGCCACACCTCAGCGACCGAACGCCGTCGCCGTCGTCGACCTTCGCACCTGCACCAACCAGGGCCGCTGCATCAACCTGGTCGTACCAGAGCAACGCGGCGCTCCTCCGCCGTTCTACGGCTCTAGTGAGTACCCTTCCTCTTAAATCTTAGATCTGCATTAGGGTTCTCATGTTCGTCGGTGTTCTTCTCTGTTCATCTTCTTTTTTGTCTTAGATCTCATAGTTTAATCTGCAATTGATAGTAAAGGTAGGCGATAGTAGTTTAGCATCCTTTGCCGATCTTTAAAACCTCCTTTTACTGCCTGAGATTCCAATCAAGTAGATGTGTTCTTCCGCTGCCACCATGTTAGGTTAAACTTATTTCCTCTTTTTAGAACTATGGCAGATCCGAAATTATACCATCGATCTGTGAAACCTGTTTATGCCACACTTAATTTTTTTTGCAGATCTGTAACCTTTATACCGTTGAAGACGGTTTATCTTGTAGAATCATAATAACTCGCCAGGTACCATTAGCCCTCTGGTAAACCGCCAACTTACTTTGACCACCACAATCTGGTTTAAGATATGCCGCCGCTTTAATGTCATCTTCATCCTTTGTTGCACCGGTTTATAAGTACCAACCATGAAATTTTAAACCGGATTTCACTCTTTTCCCAGCTTTTCATTGCAATGGCCAAAACATTCTGTGCTTGCAATTGGGTTCCTTCCTGAGTCACGGAAGCGCAACTGGAGGGGTGCGTTGCAACTGACGCTTTATCGAAAAATATATATTATCCATTGGTGAGTCCCCGGTCCAGAAAACCCTCCTGAGACCCAAGATGGGGAGGTCATTGTCTTTGTAGATCATCTAAGCCGAGGCTTCAGCCCTCCCGGATCAAAATTCTTCCGGGATGTGCTTGCTAATTTTCAAATCCGCCCTCAGGATATCGGACCAAACTCCATATCCAATATTTGACACTGGCAAGTGTTCTGTGAAGTATATTTACAGGAAGAACCCACTGTCGAGCTGTTTCGGGATTTCTTTTATTTAAACAGCCGTACTGAGTTTACTGATGGACCCAACACTGAACTTGTTGGGGAACGTAGCAGAAATTCAAAATTTTCCTACGAGTCACCAAGATCTATCTATGGAGAGACTAGCAACGAGAGAGAGGGGAGTGCATCTACATACCCTTGTAGATTGCTAAGCGGAAGCGTTCAAGAACGCGGATGAAGGAGTCATACTTGCAGCGATTCAGATCGCGGTTGATTCCGATCTAAGCACCGAACAACGGTGTCTCCGCGTTCAACACATGTACAGCCCGGGGACGTCTCCTCCTTCTTGATCCAGCAAGGGGAGAGGAGAAGTTGAGGGAGAACTCCGACAGCACGACATCATGGTGGTGATGGAGCTCGTGGTTCTTCGGCAGGGCTTCGCCAAGCTCTACGGAGGAGGAGGAGGTGTTGGAGGAGGGAGAGGGTTGCGCCAGGGGAAGGGTGCGGCTGCCCTCTCTCTCTCTCTCACTATGTATAGGGGAAGGGAGGAGGGGGAGGCGCCCTAGGGTTCCCTAGGGGAGGGGCGGCGGCCATAGGGGAAACCCTAGATGGGTTTTGGCGCCCCCACCCCTAGAAAACTTGCCCCCCAAGCCGGGAGGGGTGGCTGCCCTAGGGGTGGCGCCCCCACCTCTCCAGGTTATGTGAGATGGGGTGGGAGGGGCGCTCAGCCCCTTAGTGGGCTGATGTGCCCTCTCCCCTTGGCCCATAAGGCCCCCCAAAGCTTGCCTGGGCCTCCGAAACCCCTTTCGGACACGCTGGTCATCACCTGGTACCCCCGAAACAATTTTGGACTCGAATACCCTTCGTCCAATATACCAATCTTCACCTCCGGACTATTTCGGAGCTCCTCGTCATGTCCGGGATCTCATCCGGGACTCTGAACAACCTTCGGTAACCACATACTATTTCCCATAACAACTCTAGCGTCACCGAACCTTAAGTGTGTAGACCCTACGGGTTCGGGAACCATGCAGACATGACCGAGACGTTCTCTGGTCAATAACCAACAGCGGGATCTGGATACCCATGTTGGCTCCCACATGTTCCACGATGATCTCATTGGATGAACCACGATGTCAAGGATTCAAGCAATCCCGTATGCAATTCCCGTTGTCTAGCGGTATTGTACTTGCCCGAGATTCGATCGTCGGTATGCCGATACCTTGTTCAATCTCGTTACCAGCAAGTCTCTTTACTCGTTCCGTAACACATCATCCCGTGATCAACCCCTTGGTCACATTGTGCACATTATGATGATGTCCTACCGAGTGGGCCCAGAGATACTTCTCCATCACACGGAGTGACAAATCCCAGTCTCGATTCGTGCCAACCCAATAGACACTTTCGGAGATACCCGTAGTGCACCTTTATAGCCAACAGTTATGTTGTGATGTTTGGTACACCCAAAGCATTCCTACGGTATCCGGGAGTTGCACAATCTCATGGTCTAAGGAAATGATACTTGACATTAGAAAAGCTTTAGCATACGAACTACACAATCTTTGTGCTAGGCTTAGGATTGGGTCTTGTCCATCACATCATTCTCCTAATGATGTGATCCCGTTATCAACGACATCCAATGTCCATGGTCAGGAAACCGTAACCATCTATTGATCAACGAGCTAGTCAACTAGAGGCTTACTAGGGACATGGTGTTGTCTATGTATCCACACATGTATCTGAGTTTCCTATTAATACAATTATAGCATGGATAATAAATGATTATCATGAACAAGGAAATATAATAATAATAACTAATTTATTATTGCCTCTAGGGCATATTTCCAACAGAACTGGGCAGTGTTTCAATTCAACAGAGAAAGGATGTTGACTTCCCTCATGCCAAGATGCACAGTCATCCCAAAGACTGGAACCAAACTTGGTTTTATTGCCAGAATACAGCTTCGGATGATGAAAATCCCTTGCCGGGTTATCTCCCACACCGGCTTACAAAGACTCATCCCTTTCCGCAATGGCTGACTGCCCAAGAACGAGCAAGATATGCCCCTCAGCTATCAAAGCTTAGGGCTTTTGTTGCCAATGGACTGACAGGCATTGATTTCATTCGATGCTGGGTCTCATGGAGCATTCTGCCCTTAAGCCGGAGCCCTGGTTTAATGTGTGAATATACAGGGAATTTGAAAGACCCTCAACGCCATATTGACATCTAGCTTACCTATGACGAAGTCACTGAAGCTGTGAAAAAGATGCTTGATGAACCGATAGATGTATGCAGCAAAATTGGGCTCAGTCCTTTCTATGCTGCCAATAGACCGCCAAAGGTATAATCTAGCGTATCTCTGTCTTTATCCATCTTTGTTAAATTTCTCCTTAGATGACTTACTGTCTGTTTATGCAGGCCGATGACCCGTTCTGGAAAAGGAAATCTCAGGATAAACCGGCAAGAGCTCCTCGACCTAAAACCAAGGCTTCAAGAAAACCTGCTAAAAAGAAGCATGTTGAAACGTCCGAGCCCACTATCGACGACAATCCGGATTCAGAGGTAGAACTTGACTCTCTCGGTTCATTTTTCATACACCTTATTGATAATGATTATTATCAGGACGAAGCGGAAGCCAGCCATGCTGATGAGCTAACTATTCTTTCTTCTGACTCTGATCCTGTGCCAGTACCAAGAATCCGTCGAGCCGTTCGGAAAGTAAAATTTTCATGCCCTCTTCCTTATTTGGACCCGCACTTTCTTTTGAAGACACAACAACATGAAGCTCGCCGCACAACTCGGCACAGCTGCCAAGTGGTGACCTCCTCCGGTTTACCAAATTCTCCGGTTCGCAAACGCCGCCAAGAGGTTGCTTATACTCCTGACACCTTATATCCTAAGGCGGGTTATATCCGATATCCTCTTAATCCGTCTGACTCAAATTACCAGGGAACTTCCCATTCATCATCTGGCGAGTCATCAGCCACACAACTTCCCCCTCTGAAGACCATCCCTGGGTAAGCATAACACCCTTTAACTTTTGTGGTCTTGTGTTGTTTCATCATACTGATCCTTGTGCCTGCTCTTTTTTTCAGCGCCAAAGCCAGGCCAAGCAAAAAGGCTGAGTTGAACAAGCCAACCGACCAAGACCCGACCACTGAACCAGAGAAGACCTCAGAGGCCATTGATCCGGAGGCCAATATCGTTCTTGGTGATCCAGATCCTCAAGCCACCACGCCGACGCGTTTGTTGAACCGGTGGAAACAAACCCAACAGGCCAGACAGCTGATCCGCCAAGCCCGACTATTGATCCACCCAGCCCGGCTAAGGCGTCTGATAAACCACCAAGCCCTACCAAGACCAGGGACGATGCTTTTATCGTAACTGGTGTTGATTTCAACTCTCTTGGCCGTCCTGTCGCTTTATCCAAACATAGCGCCAAAGAAGAAATTTCTGCTATGGATAAGGGCAAATGGAAATCCGAATTATCAAGCTATGCTAACCTCAGCGCTCAAGAACTTCATTCTGGCTTCTTGAACCGCCTATATACAAGCCGTGATTATGAGGCCGGCTTAGTAGGCCGGATGAAGGAACGATATGAGGTAAATATCACTTCCCTTTGCATAAATACTCCTTTGCTATAACTGTCTGAAACTATCAACTCCATTAGCCCCCAAGGGCCGGTTCATAATGTTGATGTGAACCGGGCCTTGCAACAGAAACAATATTTTCAATTTTGAACTGTGCTGGTGTAGCCCCCATGGACCGGTTTATAGCTTGAGAATGAGCCGGTACATCATAATAATACTATCAGTCGTAATGATGATAATCCATCTGAATCTGAGAAAATACGCATTAGCCCCCAAGTGCCAAGTAGATAACTTGTTTATGTGCTTGGGACTTCTAAAATAACAGGGGATTAAAAGCAATCTGCATTAGCCCCCAAGTGCCAAGTAGATAACTTGTTATATGCTTGGGACTTCAGTGTTGTAATACTAACTCATTATCTGTTCTGTACAGGCTGAGCTGAGCAAGAAGGATTCCCAAATCACTGACCTCTAGTTAAACATCAAGTCCCATGAAAATGAAATCTCCAAAGCTAAATGCGAGCTGACCACTGCCTTAACAACCATGGAACAACTGAAAGAGTACTATAAAGGCGAATGGGTGGCATGGGAGACTGAAAAGTCCAATTTGTTAAAGTGGGCAGAAGATGCTGAAAATGCTCTTAAACCAGCAACAGAAGAATTGAACAGTCTGAAGCAGCAGATCGATGCTATGACCTCGGCAATCTTTGGTAATAATCTCTTCATAAAGTTGTAGCAAACACCAGTTATGAAACTTCCGGTTTAACAGTGATTTGATCCTTTGGCAGGTAGCCGCATTACACACCTTGGCATAAACATGCGGAAAAAATTGAAGGCCGTCTATACTTTGGTAGAACAACTGTATACCGGTGCTCAACGAGCCATCTGCACAGCTTCCAATAACCATCCGCCCCCGTCGCTCATCAAAGAGACACTTGAAAAGTTATCTATGCTGCCTGCCCGGATTGTGGAGTTGAAGAAATCCGCTGCTAGGTCCGGTGCCCTTACGTCATTGACTCACGCCAAGGCCTGGATCTCTGATCTTGATCCGAAATATGTGGGAAATGGTTACCCCAATCAAAAAGAGGACAGTTCAGAATTCAACAATGACGATCTTCGGGCCATCACAAGAGAGACGCGGCCACTGGCAAGTAAGTTGGCTGAAGATACTAACTTGTCAATTTACCAGAATATGTATGACGCCAGCGGCCAGCGGATAAGTGCTCCGACTTATGACGTGGAAAATCTGATCTCGCCGATCCGTAAGCACACTTACGCTCCTGATGTTGAACCGTATGATCTTATACACGATGAAGCTGTCTTTCAAGCCTTAACAAGAATTGATTGGACAACCATTGACTTCCAGCCACTGGGTGGAGAGAAGGAGGATGAACCGGCGCAAGAAGATCCGCAACCTTCACAGCAAGCAGAAGCAGAATCATAATCCGGAAGCCGGTTTAACTTGCGCCTATTGGTACCCTTGTGAAAAACAATTATTCTTTTGGGCAGTCAAAACGCCTTGTAATAGGCTAGCTTAAAAACCTGATCTGATATGCCATCGTGCATAAGTATTGTGCACAATATTGTTAATCCATCATGATATATTTGTTTATGATCCTTATCAGTTTTATACAGCCCTGTTTCTGCATAAAACAAACTGAAGAACTGTCCTGGCGGTTTATCGCCGGACGGGTCATAATACCCATTATACAGCCACAATTTATAACCAGAGCTTTAAACAATGAACTATGAAAAATATCATACCTGTGACATTGAATCACCATGTTGGTTTTAACAATGTTCTTGTAAGAAGGGTGACAACCCAAACCATGCTATGCTGGTATATAATAAGTAACACTGGGTTATGATAAACACCTAATGGTCAACTTGGCAACTTATGATTAATTCCAGACCGGGTTAAATAAACACCGGTTTATAATGATGACTTATAGTCAGACTCGGCCATTGGATGCCGGTTTAGCTCAAAACCTTAACAAGGGAGAAAAAGTTGACAAATAAAAACCAAAGAAAAAACTTGTAGTCGAGGCTTTTCAAGGGCTGCCAGGCCCAAATGCGAGGCTTTTCATGGGCTGTCAGGCCACTGAGTTAAACCATTTTACAAAGCCTTTTAAGATGGTCCTCCATCTTTAACCAATCGCCGGTCTATCATTGACAAGTTCAGTGTCATATACGATTGACTTGTCAAGTTGGTGGGTCATACCAGGTGTACCTGGGTAGAGTGACTTACTTAATGAAGGTAGGTTAACCCGGGGTTTTAGGTGTATACACCAGGCTTCCAAGCCATGGCTTGATAGCCCATTGCAAGTGTAGATTTCTTTATTCATTGTGATAGCAAAGAATCCCCAAGCAACGTTTTGAGCTGTGCTCAGTGGGCGCCTATGTTTGAGTTGTTCTTGAAAACACTCTTTGGCCCCTAAGTAATGGCGTTGTGCTAGCCAAAAGGTGTAACTATGGTTGAACACAACCAAGACCCCAAGTGACTTACTGTCGTGGGTTTTGAGCCAGCCAAGAGGTGTAGCTATGGTTCGAACACGACCAAGCCCTCAAGTGACTTATATTTAGAGGCATTGAGTCAGCCAAGAGGTGTAGCTATGGTTCGAACACGACCAAGCCCCCAAGTGACTTATATTTTGAGGCGTTGAGCCAGCCAAGAGGTGTAGCTATGGTTCGAACACGACCAAGCCCCCAAATGACTTAAATTGATAGACAATTGTAGAATTTGATTCGAGGGGTAAACTAGACGCCACTTCATGAATAGAAGCTTCCGGGCAACCACTCATGATATGAGAAAAAGCAACGGATACCTCGCTTTAGCTGGGGCTCCGGTTTATTATATTGATCATAATATATACATCACCAAATATGTACAGGATAGGAGCCTATGGCTCAGGTGTAGTAAGGTCGTAGATGAGCTATGTTCCACGGCCGGATCGTCTCCTCTTCCGACTTACGTGAATCCTTATGCTCTCGAACATCAATGAGGTAATATGTTCCGTTGTTCAGATTCTTGCTGACCATGAAGGGCCCTTCCCGCGGGGATAACTTATGCATATCAGTCTGATCTTGGATAAGCCGGAGCACCAAGTCGCCTTCCTGAAAAGTTCTGGTTTTAACCCGGCGGCTGTGATAACGCCGCAGGTCTTGCTGATAAATCGCCGAGCGAGCCACCGCTATGTCCCGTTTCTCATCTAACAGGTCCAAGGCATCTCGGCGTGCTCTTTCATTGTCCGCTTCAACATAAGCTGCCACCCGAGGTGAATCATGGCGAATATCACTTGGGAGGACAGCTTCCGCTCCATAAACCATGAAGAAGGGCATAAAACCCGTAGATCTATTGAGGGTGGTGTTAATGCTCCATAATACAGAAGGTAAGTCTTCCACCCAACAACCCGACGTCCGCTTCAAGGGAACCATAAGCCTGGGCTTTATACCCTTCAAGATTTCCTAATTAGCTCTCTCTGCTTGACCATTAGACTGGGGGTGGGCCATTGAAGACACATCAAGACGGATGTGCTCTCTTTGACAGAACTCGTCCATAGCACCCTTGGAAAGATTCGTGCCATTGTCTATTATAATGCTGTGTGGAAAACCAAAGCGGGATATGACCTTGTTCATGAATTGAACCGTCGTGGCTGCATCACACTTGTTAACTGGTTCTGCTTCAACCCACTTGGTAAACTTATCAACCGCCACCAAAAGGTGGGTCTTCTTATCCTTAGATCTCTTAAAGGGCCCAACCATATCAAGCCCCCAGGTTGCAAACGGCCAAGTGATTGGAATCATCCGGAGCTCCTGAGCCAGAACATGAGCCCGTCGTACAAACTTCTGACAACCATCACACCTTTTGACCAAGTCCTCAGCATCAGCATGAGCCGTCAACCAGTAAAAACCATGACGAAAAGCCTTAGCCACAAGAGATTTTGAACTGGAGTGATGACCACAATCACCTTCATGGATTTCGTGCAAAATCTCACAGCCTTCTTCAGGAGAAACACAACGTTGAAAAGCCCCCGAGACACTGCAATGATGTAGCTCACCTTTGATAATAGTCATGGACTTGGAACGCCGGATTATCTGTCTGGCCAAAACTTCATCCTCTGGTAATTCACCCCGGTTCATATATGCCAAGTACGGGACCGTCCAATCCGGGGTTACGTGGAGCGCCGCCACCAACCGAGCCTCTGGATCAGGAACGGCTAAATCCTCCTCCCAAGGTAGCTTGACTGACGGGTTATGCAGGACATCAAGGAAAACATTGGGCGGCACCGGTTTACCCTGGGAGCCCAACCAACTTAAAGTGTCAGCCGCTTCATTCTTCCACCGGTCCACATGATCAACTTGATAACCCTTGAAGTGACCTGCAACAAGATCCACCTCTCGACGATATGCTGCCATGAGGGGGTCTTTGGAATCCCAAGTACCAGAAACTTGTTGAGCCACTAGGTCCAAGTCACCAAAGCATTTAACCCGACTCAGATTCATTTCTTTAGCCATCCGAAGACCATGGAGCAGGGCCTCGTATTCAGCTGCATTGTTAGTACAAGGAAACATCAAGCGGAGAACATAACAAAATTTGTCACTTCGTGGGGAAGTAAGAACTACTCCAGCCCCCGAGCCCTCCAACTGTCTGGATCCGTCAAAGTGAATAGTCCAATATGTATTATCTGTTTTATCCTCCGGCACCTGCAACTCTGTCCAGTCATTGATAAAATCCACAAGCCCTTGAGACTTGACAGCCGTGCGAGGCATGTACTTTAAACCATGAGGGCTAAGCTCAATAGCCCACTTAGCAATCCGGCCAGTTGCTTCCCTGTTCTGTATAATGTCTCCCACTGGAGCAGAACTAACCATAGTAATGGGGTGGCCTTGAAAGTATTGCTTAAGCTTCCGGCTTGCCATGAAAACCCCATATACAAGCTTCTGCCGATGCGGGTATCTTTGTTTTGACTCAATAAGCACCTCACTGATGTAATAAACCGGCCGCTGAACCGGATACTCCTTGCCTGTCTCCTTGCGCTCCACCACAATAGCCACGCTGAAAGCCTGAGCATTAGCAGCCACATATAACAGCAATGGTTCCTTATCAATGGGGGCAGCAAGGACAGGGGGTTCGGCAAGTTGCCGCTTTAGAGCTTCAAACGCTTCATTAGCTGCATAACTCCAGACGAAGTTGTCTGTTTTCTTTAGCATCTGATACAAAGGGATGGCCTTCTCACCAAGGCGACTGATAAACCGACTAAGAGCTGCAATCCGGCCTGCCACGCGTTGAACGTCATTGATACACTTCGGTTTAGCCAACGAAGTAATTGCCCTGATTTTATCCGGATTAGCCTCAATGCCCCTGTTAGACACCAGAAAACCCAGGAGCTTACCTGCTGGTACGCCAAAAATGCATTTGGCCGGATTAAGCATCATTTTATAGACTCAGAGATTATCAAAGGTCTCTTTCAAGTCATCTAGTAGTGTTTCCTGCTTCCTGGATTTTACCACAATATCATCCACATAAGCATGAACGTTGCGCCCAATCTGATTATGAAGGCAATTCTGGACACAATGCTGATAAGTGGCCTGGGCACTCTTGAGCCCAAAGGGCATAGACACATAGCAGAAGGCTCCAAAGGGAGTTATAAAAGTTGTCTTCTCCTGGTCCTTAACTGCCATCTTGATCTGATGATAACCCGAATACGCATCTAGAAAACTCAAACGCTCGCAACCCGCCGTAGCATCAATGATTTGATCCATACGAGGGAGGGCAAAAGGATCAGCTGGACATGCTTTGTTCAAATCTGTGTAATCTACACACATACGCCAAGTGCCATTCTTCTTAAGCACCAACACCGGATTAGCCAACCACTCTGTATGAAAAACTTCAACATAAACCCTGCTACCAAGAGCCGGTCTACCTCTTCACCAATGGCCTTGCGCCTCTCTTCATTGAACCGACGAAGAAATTGTCGAGCCGGTTTGAACTTGGGATCAACATTAAGAGTGTGCTCAGCGAGTTCCCTCGGTACACCCGGCATGTCAGAAAGCTTCCATGCAAGAATATCCCGATTCTCACGGATGAACTCGATGAGCGCGCCTTCCTATTTCGGATCCAGATTGGCACTGATAATAAACTGCTTGGATGAATCACCGGGCACAAAGTCAACCAACTTGGTCTCATCAGCCGATTTAAACTTCAAGGCCGGATCATGCTCCGTAGTAGGTTTTTTCAATGAAGTCATATCAGCCGGATCAACATTGTCCTTATAAAATTTCAACTCCTCAGCAGCACAAACCGACTCAGCAAAGGCCGCATCACCTTCCTCACACTCCAAAGCAATCTTGCGGCTCCCATGCACTATGATTGTCCCTTTATGACCCGGCATCTTGAGCTGCAGATAAACATAACAGGGTCGTGCCATGAATTTAGCATAAGCCGGCCGTCCAAATAGGGCATGATACCGGCTCTGGATTTTCACCACTTCAAAAGTCAATGTCTCTGACCTCGAGTCATACTCATCTCCAAAAGCTACCTCCAGAGCTATCTTACCAACCGGATACGCTGACTTGCCAGGCACCACACCATGAAAAACAGTGTTTGACGGTTTAAGATTCTTATCTGTTAACCCCATACGGCGGAAGGTATCATAATACAGGATGTTGATACTGCTCCCCCCGTCCATGAGCACCATAGTGAACTTATAACCTCCAACCTGAGGTGCCACCACCAACTCTAGATGACCCGGATTGTCAACCCGGGGCGGGTGATCCTCTCAACTCCACACTATAGGCTGCTCCGACCATCGCAAATAACGGGGTACCGCCGGTTCAACTGAATTCACCGCCCGCTTATGAAGCTTCTGATCACGTTTACATAGACTAGTGGTGAAGACGTGATATTGCCCACTGTTCAGCTGCTTTGGGTGACTTTGGTAGCCTGATTGCTACTGCTGCTGATTACTCTGTTGGTTATAACCACCCTGGTTGCCCTGATTGCCTTGATTGCTGTGTCCAACTTGATTGCCTTGGGATCCTGAACCGGAATTGCCTCCGCCATAGCCCGGTCCACCAGAACCTGAACCGCCGGATGGTCCATGATCGTTCTGGAAAAAATCTGAGTTTTTGAACTCTCGCATGATATAACAATCCTTCCAAAGGTGCGTGGCCGGTTTATCCTGCAAGCTGTGCTTTGGGCAGGGCTGATTTAACAGGTAATTCAGGCGTTCCGGATTAGGACTGGGTCCTCCCCTTCTCGGGGGCGGTTTACCCTTACGACACTGATTATTGCCCTGCGCATTGGTGCTAGCCACAAAATCTGAATTATGATCTGCTTTATGCTTACCATTATTATTGTGGCCCGCTTGGTTGTGCTGCTGCCCCTTGGTGTTGCCATTCTTCTTTCCTTTCCCCGACTTCTCACCATCAGACTCAGGATCCTTAGTACTATCAGAATCGACATACTTAACCAAAGCGGCCATAAGTGTTCCCATGTCATTATAGTGACGCTTGAGCCGTCCCAACTTCAACTTTAGTGACTGAAATCGGCAATTGCTCTATAACGTGATGATCGCCGAGCCAACATTGATGCGGTCCGATGAATGCAGGATTTCCGAAACCCGGCGTACCCAATGAGTTATTGATTCTCCTTCTCCTTGAACACAGGCGGCCAGATCCACCATCGACTTAGGCTGCTTGCACGTGTCCTTGAAGTTTGCTATAAACCGGGCTTTCAACTCATGCCATGAACCAATGGAATTAGCTGGCAGACTCTTCAACCAAGTGCGAGCCGTTCCATCCAGCATCATAGTGAAATACTTTGCACATGCTGCTTCATCCACATCCAGCATCTCCATTGCCATCTCATAACTCTCCACCCACGACTCAGGAGGTAAATCGGCAGTGTAATTAGGCACCTTACGTGGACCCTTGAAATCCTTGGGCAGACATATGTTACGCAAAGCCGGGACAAGACAGGGTACTCCCCAAGCACTGAAAGTAGGACCTCGCTCCACGGAAGCTGCTGGACGAACTGGGGCAGGCTGATAATCCTATGCTGCTTCTTGACGCGCTTTGCCGTTGTCTACCACCTCCTGAGCATTTGCCCCACCGCGAGCCAGATTAGGACCTCGAGGGGCATCACTGTTTCGCGCACTGCTTGACACAGCCGGTTCGTCAATGTGTCGGCTGTAGCTCTGGCTCGGGCACGGAATTGAATGAAGTCTGTCTCGGCTATATGAATAGGCCTGCTGCTGTATCATACCCATTTGAAGAAGATCCCTAGCGCGCCGCGTCTTAACCGCTGCGGGAGACTCACCCTCCATTGGGATGGCTGCTAACCGAGTCACTGCAGCGATCATGTTATCCAAGGGGGTGGAGAAGTGACCCGATGGCGGCGGAATGTATTGTGGCGGGTCATGGGTCTGCCGAGGCGGGTCAGTTACCCGTGGTTGATCCGGTGCTCCTGTTTTGGGTGCCTCAATCCGGTTCATCGCTACCGGATTACTAGTTCCAGCTCCTGGGGTGCCGAAGAGATTCATTGCTTCGTAAACTGGCGGCAATCGAGACTGATGCTTTCTCCGAAATACCTCGTTTGAAGCGTTCTGGTCCAACAGAAGTCGGTAATTTTGTGCCTAAATCCGCTGTGCTTGTGCTTCCAAAGCAGCCCGCTCCTCGGCCATCCTGGTTTCCTCAGCCGCCAAGTCCTCCTTAGCTTGAGCTACCTGATCCTGCAGCTTAGCAACCTCCGCATCATGCTGATCTCGGGTCTCCGGAGTAACTTTCGTGGTCAACAGTGTTGTTAAGGCGTCCAATAAACCGGACAGAGCTTGAGCCGGCCGGCGCGCGGGGCCTCCTGCCCCAGCTGCCAATCCGGAAATTACTGCGGCCGCAGTTGAAGACTGCAACGTAGGTTGTGTACCGGCCATGAAGATCGCAACCCGGTTCACCGGTTCGAGGGGGTCCGAAATACTGTTGCCCTCGGAACAGCCTCCAAGCCAGCCGTCTTGCAGTTGGTACAATGACTCGGTCTCTCCAGTGGATGACTCGCCATCTGAATAGACGACAGTCTCATCATCTAACGTCGGTTCAAGTTCCGCACCATTGATAAATCCTACGAACGCACGCTTCACAGCGGACTGAACCCGGGCAGGGCTTGCACGTTGAGCCATCTCGACAAGGTCGGTGCAGATGTCCGGCTCAGGGCCCGGTTCGCCGATCTTGCCGATGAAGACGTGAATTCTTTAAAAGGGGACCCGATACCCGTACTCGATTGAGCCGGCCTCGGGGCCCCAGCCCGCGTCATCGATGTAAAGCTTGTCGCAACGACTCTTGGTCATCCGGCCCACGGCGTATCCCTTGAGCCCTTCAAAGTTTCCCTTCAAGAACTCGAAACCATCTTGCGATTGCCCCACGGTGGGCGCCAACTGTCGTGGAATTGTCACGGCAGATGTCCTAGCGAAAGGACTTAGTCGTGGAGCCATCGCAACGGGTTAGCTTAAAGGGGTTAAACCGAACTAGGGATACGAGAGTTTTATACTAGTTCGGCCCCTTACGATGAAGGTAAAAGCCTACGTCTAGTTGTGATGGAATTGCTGGGGTTTTGATGACCAGGGAGCGAATACGCTTTGCCTGAGTCTCGAATTGTTGTCTGTTCCCCCTGAACCGCCACCGGGTCGTGTCTTTATATACACATGTCGACGCCCGCCGGCTTACAGAGTCCCGATACCGGTTTATACACATACCGGCTCGGTCTCAACTCGGTCATACCTTACAATACAAGTTATACACTATATGGCGGTTCATAGCTACATGCTCTATCTACCTTTGGGCCTTGGGCCTTTGTAGTGATCCGCTTTAATCCTTGTATTCATGGGCTTCAAATATAAACAATCCATTATGGGGATAACCCGGCTCTCTTGGCCGGTTTATACCCAATAGTAATATCCCCAACATCGTGCAATCACTTTCTCTTCATGTAAAGTAGTTCATGAGTTTAGGAGCTCGAATTTCGAGGCTCACAATCTCGCTAGATATGCTTTGTCTTTAGACTTTGGTCGTCATGTATGGCTAGGACAACCACGAGACCTTGATTTTCTTCCTGTAAACATTATGGGCAATGAATAAAGCATGCGAGATTGTCTCAAAAAGAAAAACCACATGGATGCACAAAATTAGTACCACCTCGGCTAGTAAAAATATCTTTTTGCTGGTGAACGGATGATTTTTTTGGAGAAACGCACCTTGCTTTACTAGCAGGTAAATATATATAAATATAGATAGATAAAGGGTGTAGTTACTCAAAAAAATGCATCCAGGAACATTTAGTGCCTTATAAGCAGTTTTCTAGTAATGTTAGAGCGGGCTAAGGAGGAGTACAAACCAGGTAAACATCCAGGAAAATCAAGTAGGAAGAGAAAGCATGTGAATCATCCTATGGCACATGAAGGCGAGCCTATATGCTTTGCTATACTGGAAGGATCTCAAGTTTCCTCATAACTTGGATGTTATGCACATTTAGAAGAACATATGTGAATGTATCACCGGTACACTTCTTGAACTTGATTGGTAAGAATAAGGATACCGTCGTCAATGGAAGAGTAGATTTACGGAGTATGGACATCAGGAAGAAGCATTGGTTGCAACAAGATCTAAAAAATGAGGCTTCTTACAAGAAGTATCATGCACCCTTGACGCTTAATAAGGAAGGTGCGTAAGATAAGGCTGTGCAAGTTTCTGGCTAACGTCAAATTTCTACATGGTCACGCTGCAAACCTGGCAACATATGTGGATGTCGAAACTGGCAAATTACACGGTCTAAAGACTCATGATTACCACATACTTCTGCAAATTATCTTAGAGCATCTACAGCCGGGCGTCTCAAACCGGTCATAAATGCTAGGGCGGGCCGCCTGGTCACTGACCGGACAAAAAAAACCCGACCCAAACGGGCGTCTCAAACTGGCCTCAAATGCCCGGGCTGACCGACATCCCTCTTATCCAACCCAAATCTAGGCAGATATGCGAAGGCCCGGGTGCGTTCGCCATGTCAGACTGACTGCCGGGTCCCACACAAAATCTCCTGAAAACCCGACGGTTCAATGGGCGTCTCCTCCGGTGGGGGTGTGAACGTCACGTGGCACTGCACCGGCTCGCCGCCCGAGGCGAAAGTCTAGCTATTTAAGCCGGACGGCGTCCCCCAACCCTAGCCACATCCTCTTTTCTCCCTCTTCGTGCCACTAGCCCGAGCCCATCCGTATCTCTCTGTCTTCGTATCCCTCTTCCCTCGCCATCCGCCTCCGCCATGGCCCGACATAAGAAGATCACATACGCTATGCTAACGCCGGAGCGTCAGTTCACAATTTAGGAGGAGATCCGGGTGAGGTGCACCGCTCGGATCGCAGCCGGCCTGTCTTCGAACTCGCTGGAGTCAGAGTCAGAGGATGAGAAGGACGAGGAGGAGGAGGAGGAGGAGGAAGAGGAGGGGAAGCAGAAACCGGAGCCCATGGAGGGGGTAGATCCGGAGGAGGAGGAAATGGAGTTGCCGGCGCCGATTGCGGGCTTCACCATGGAGGACACTATGGCAGAGTTCGAGGTCGCCAAGCGGCGTAGATGGCAGAGCTGACTGCCATCCTGAAGTCCCTCCAAAATGAGGCATACGTGCAGTCCAACCGGCAAGAACATGCGGAGACCGACACACTTTTCGACGAGGTGGATGCGGAGGCCGCCGCGGAACCGGAGTTGCGTCTGCCACCCATGTACCCGGAGCCCGAAATGGAGATAGTGGACATCTCCGACAACAACGAGTAGCGTAGTGTAGGTTTAGTTGACCCATGTACTACGTAGATGTTTACTTTGCATGGTTTGTATAGTTTTAAGGGTTTAAGTATGAGGTATTCGGATGCAGAGAAGAAAATTCGAGGGTTGGCTAATCACTTCTTGCGGACGCGCACGGGTGTGTCTGCGGGCGTTTGACGGGCCGGATTTGTTAGGAGATGTATACGACTATCACTCAACTAGGAAGATTTTTTAAGGACTTGTGTGCCAAGACATTAAGAAGTCGTGAAACAATTGGAACATGGAAGTCCCAAAAATTCTTCCAAAAGCACAAGGTATATGGAGTAAGTTTCAATCACCTTATTAACTTGTACTACGATATAACAACTTTTTTAACTAGGTTCATAATAAGTTTTTTATAGGGTTCACAAGGAAAAATTAAAGAAAAAAGGTGAGAGAAACATCGATGAGAAGCACAAGGAGTTCAGAGGATGGTTTGAAGATCATGTGAGAAATTAAAAAATGTATCACGAGCATTGGGAGAAGTATCACGAGGGCCAAACACTCTTGTAAATGCGTGGTCTTCCTACAATGTCAATGGTGCTAGGTTTCGTATCGTGGATCTTGAAAAGAACCGAAGGACTCAAAATTCCAGCGTCATCATGAAGGTATGTGTTGATGATAAAGAAGAAGTTGAATTATGCGGGATTTTGACGGAATTTCTTGAGGTGGGATATCAACATAAATCAGTATTTTTGTTTTGATGTGATTGGTCTGACCTTGCTAGCAAGAGAAACATGAAGATGATGTCAGATGGATTCTTTCTAAGCGCAAATACGCCAGCCTTTTGGTACAAGGAAGCCCCATCCATAGTGGCATCCCAAGCTAACACATGTATGTACTTGGAGGACACAACGTATGGTTATCCATGGAAGATTACTAGGAAGCTGATGTTTCTTCATCACTTCATATTGCTCCTGATGATGAGGATGAGCACAATGAAGATGATGCTTTCCAAAATGTTGTACAAGAAGAAGAAGAAGAAGAAGAAGAAGAAGAAGAAGAAGAAGAAGAAGAAGAAGAAGAAGAAGAAGAAGGGGAAAGCTAACTTTGTTAAAGAACTAGTGTGTCTTGAATACGTCGATAGCAGTGACGATGAACGAATTGATGACGACGAATTAAATCCAGATAATTATGATAGTGATCTTGATTAAAAGTTGTGTTATTAGCACATTGCTTGGCTTGTTGATGTTGTTGTTGTAATATTGTATTAATTGAAACTATTGTTTAACTGATCGCACATATTTCCAAATTTGTTATCATATATTTCTGTAAGTGCTCTCAATTATTTTTGAAAGCTGTCCAATGTATTTATGAAAGTGTTTCCAAATATTCATGAAAGTGATCATAACATTTCACATGAATCACATAATGAACAATTGCATGAGAGCATACATAACTACACATCCACCTATCATTGACAGTAGAACTAAATCCCTTCTACCTTGCTCTTAATTGCCTGCCTGAAATTGACGTTCACTGCCTTCCTCTCTTCTTTCATACAAGCTACCCTGCTTGTCCTTGTCCATCAGTGATTCTGTAGCATCAACTTTTCATCAGCGAGCTTGTGGATCACGGTCCTCACTCTCCCCTTCCATTCTTTGCCGACCACTTCAAACATACACATATCTCATACCCCTAGGGCATGAGAAAATGGAGAATATGTGACATAACTGGTGACCAAATTCCATAGAAAAGAATTAGATTTTATTTCGAACCTCTTTTGAGCAGACCAGGAACTTACGGTCGAAATCAAATCCATTCGTGCGAACTCTACAAACTAGGATTTTGTCATACTGGTGCATTGTTCAATCATCATGAAATTGTGTCATGTGCTATGGGATATCATAACATCAACCTCGGAAAAAATACCACCATCATACTAGTGCGTTGTTTAATCATCATGAAACTGGCCCATGGTTCATTATTGTAATGTCTCATACAGTTCATGTGATAATTGTCACATTTGTGTTCTATCTTTTATTCAATTTTGGTTGCAAATTGCAATACAAAACAAATTGATGGCGTCTACAAACTGTGACGGTAATGCATGCTGTCACCGGCGTATGGACCCACATGTAAGCAGGCACGTCACCCATGTCTGAGCCCACCTATAAGCAGTCATGTCAGCATCTCTCTAGGCACATATTTCGGTAAACCTAGTCCGTTTAGATCACGATCGCACGACGAGACCATTTGGTTGCCTTGTATATATGACCTATTGGCCACCGCCGAATATACATAAAACTGAGTTAGGATTTTTGTCTCGTCTCGCAATTTGTGCCGCCATTGTAGCCAACTTCATCCTGAACGCCGGCATGCACCGGCAAGTGGAAGAAGGGTCTCCAGAACCTCTCACTCTTCTGATCCTGAAACACCCGCCTTTATGCAGTCTAGTCCTGAAGAGGCAAGTATTATGCTGCCTTGTTACATGCCCTTGGACTACACCTCACGAAATTCTCACTTTTAAGTCTAAGGAGTTTTGCTTCACCAAACAGGTTCCCCATCGGTGAGAGATCAAAGTCCGAAGAAGTCACCGCCTGAATCAGTGCCCGTTTAAGACATGGCATGCCCCAACCAAACTTTCCAGATAGACTAATGCCGTTGATTAGTGCCACTGCGTTAGTATGCAAAGCATTACCAATATGCGGTACAGTCCACCCACCATTACCTGAACCAGTGGCAAAGGCCCCATCAAAACTTATCTGAACATATTCTGCAGCTGGGGGTAGTGTCCATCCAACATCAGGTCTCCGGTTGACAGCAGATTTCCCCTAAAAACCCTCCCATTCGTTTGCACGCATCTGGATCAGGTATGTTATCTCATCTCATCCACAGACTCTGGTTGGTCACCATGATCCCTACTGTTTCTCTCATTCCAGCAGCACCATAAGAGACATAATTGTCTAGATTATAAAGCAGGTTTTGTCTGTATAACATAACGGAACAAAGTGTACGTCTGGACAACCAAGCAAGAAACCAAACAAATCTGCAAGTTGCGCTTGCCTGCTGGTCCCAAAAGTATATATAGCATCACATAATATCCTGTCCATGAATTGCAAAATCTAGAAGCGTGCAGGTCTTAGACCAGCAGTTAAAATTTCACATGCATGATTAATTACGCATCAGGTCTAAGATCATCACTGATATCTTTGTTTAGCAAAGCAACAAAAGAATGCCGCAGTTTTTGTCTCCACAAACTTGCTAGGCCAGAGATGACCAACGAAGTTACCATACAAGTTCTGGCTCTTTTACGTATGCATGCATTCAATTTCAACCCTCTCACACTAAGCTACGTACCGTACGTGATAATTGAGACATTGAGTTCATATAAACTTCTGATTCGATCTCAAAATAAAATATCCATCTCATTGCAAAAGCAGCTCACCGTGTCCTGCCATTCCCTAATAATGCAGCATTGCAAGAGCTTTCCTTCATCAAAGCGGTCCTATTTTGGGACCATGCACAGCTATAAACGTTTGTCCACTGGCTGCCCTACGTGCTTCTCCCCACAAATCCTGACAGTGCCATGCATGCACGGGTATCCCGCCGGTGTGCCATACGTGCACGGGCACAGAAGCACGCACCTCGTCAAATATCACTCACGTTACATTTGTTCTACCTGTGAACTCCCTTTATTTCAAGAGACACCTGAAGTTCTAGGTTTCTGCAAGCTAAGTTGAGTGTATACAACAATATATCCGACATGTACAACATCAAATCGGTTTCATTAGATTCACCATAAAATAATATATATCGTTCATGTTGTAGATATATATAGATATAATGTTTCTATAAATTTGTGAAACTGAAAGATGTTTGACTTGAGATAAATTTAGAACTTGAAGTATTTTGGAGCGAAGGAAGTACTACTACGTACCAGCTGTACGCCTCTACCGTCTATGCACCTCCTCCCTTATCACCTTATGGCCTATATAAACACCACATGAGCACACAGTACGTACCCAACACTCACCAGAGCACACTAGCACAGAATGGCCAACGCAATGTTGCTCCCTGCGCTCATCTCCTTCCTCATCCTGCCCTTCTCTTCCCTGGCCCTGACCCAGGACTTCTGCGTGGCCGACCTAGCCTGCCCCGACACACCGGCGGGGTACCCGTGCAAGCCGGGCGTCGGCGCGGGCGACTTCTACTACCACGGCCTCGCCGCCGCCGGTAACACCAACAACCTCATCAAGGCGGCCGTCACACCGGCCTTCGTGGGCCAGTTCCCCGGCGTCAACGGGCTCGGCATCTCCGCAGCCAGGCTCGACATCGCCGTGGGCGGCGTCGTGCCGCTGCACACCCACCCGGCCGCCTCCGAGCTGCTCTTCGTCACCGAGGGCACCATCCTCGCCGGCTTCATCAGCTCCTCTTCCAACACCGTCTACACCAAGACGCTCTACAAGGGCGACATCATGGTCTTCCCCCAGGGCCTGCTCCACTACCAGTACAACGGCGGCAGCTCCCCGGCCGTCGCCCTGGTCGCCTTCAGCGGCCCCAACCCCGGCCTGCAGATCACCGACTACGCCCTCTTCGCCAACAACCTGCCGTCCGCCGTCGTCGAGACCGTCACCTTCCTCGACGACGCGCAGGTCAAGAAGCTCAAGTCCGTGCTCGGCGGCACCGGCTAAGCATTAATCAAGCAAGCAGGTCTCTATGCAAGGTCGTCATTTATCCTGGTGTCACCGTGTCGGATTACGTACCTGGACGATAACACCGCCAGAGAAATGGTTTCTACCTATACCGTGCATGCATATTATATAGTAGTGTGCATGCATCCATCATCTATATATCGCCAATTGGGTCGTGCAATATTTTCTAGTTTTGTCAAAATTTTCTTGTCCTAAATTGTTGTATAGTGTTTCTATGAGATTGTTTTCTTCCTTCAAAACGTATCATAATGTTTCACCGTGTACTCAGTAAGAGAGCTTTGTATACTTTATTTGTGTCAATTTCTTCTTATATTTTTAGAGTATGCATTGGGTACCTTATCTTTATTGAATGAAGCAAAAGTTTTATGGGATACTCATGCCATATCGCTAAGGACAAGGCGGGGTTTACTCAACACCATACAACTCTGCACTAACAGCATTTCCCACAGCCGCGCAACCCCGCGCGTGCTAATTTTTTTTACAGCGCCGAAATAAGCATTTTTTGCGCGTGACTGGGCGCTAACTCCAGCAGGCGCTGGAAAATATGGTGCGGCGATATAGCTTCAGAAGACGCGCTAAATTTACAGCGCACGCGCATCACACACAACATTTCTCACTTTAAAATGGAATCAAGAAGATCAAACACAAAAAAAATTAATAATAAATAGTTCAATTATTATTACAACTCAAACAAATAGTTTATCTTCCAATACAACAAATAGTTCAACAATACAATATCAAACAATACAAAATCAAACAAAACAACATCAAACAAACAACATCAAACTAGTTTCGTCGTCCATTTCATGCCCACCACTCCTTGATTAGATCCTTTTGAAGATCGTCATGCATTTCGGCACGTCGAATGGCATAATAGGAGGCTATAAATCGGGCCACCCTCGCAGCCGTCATCCACACTCGCATGGAACGTCCCGACAATTCATACTGAGAATAGTCTAAATTTTGCCCACGCCCATTCTCGATGATCATGTTATGCATGATCACACACACGTTGATGATCTGGCGAAGGATCTTTTGATTCCAAAAACAAGTCGGTCCTCTTACAATAGCAAATTGGGCTTGTAAAATCCCGAAAGCTCTCTTCACATCTTTCCTACCCGCCGCCTGAGCATTGTGGAAATCAAGATTTTTCTTACCTTCCCGTTTTTTCAACGGCTTCACAAATGTTTGCCACTTTGGGTAGATGCCATCCGCAAGACAGTAGCCATAGTTGTATGTATAATCATTTGCTACAAACTCCACCGATGTAGTTTCACCATTTGCAATATTATTCATGAGTGGTGACCAATTAAGAACGTTGATGTCATTCAAAGATCCAGACATACAGAAAAAAGCATGCCAAATCCAAGTCTGCTGATCGGCCATGGCTTCAAGGATTATAGTTGAACCCTTTTTCTGGTCATGGAATTGTCCATGTCATGTCTTAGGACAGTTCTTCCAACTCCAATGCATGCAATATATTGAGCCGAGCATACATGGGAACCAGCAAGTTTTGTTCATCTCCAAAAGCTTTGTGGTGTCTTCACCATTGGAAGCTCTCAAATATTCTGAACCAAACAATTGCACAATTCCGACTGCGAAGCGCTTGACAAACATGATGGCTTGACTCTCACCCATGGCCAAGTGGTCACCAATGAGATCCACCGGAATACCGTATGCAAACGTACACAAAGCGGCGGTCACCTTTTGAAAGATGCTATGGCCGAGTTCTCCGGCGGCATTCCTCCTTTGTTGAAAAAACAGATCATGGTTCGTCAGTTTCTCCGCAATGTGTTTGAACAACTCGATGCTCATCCTAAAACGGCACCGATAGTAGGACTCGGGGTATGCGGGATTCTACACGTGAAACCTACACGTCTGGACACCGTTTGGCTGGGCGACAGGCAAAACGTGGGCGCTGGTGACCAAAATGGCCAAACTGACGGAAAACGTGGAACCAGGGCGAAGTCGGCCCGACGTCGTCTAAACGTGAAGCAAACACAGCCAACACATTGGTTACGGTGGAAATAGCCCAAAACAGGCAAATATGATGGTCGGAATGGCTCAAACATGAAAACGTCCGTGCAGGAAGTCCTGCCACGGCAGAAAATGGCTTGTTTCTCTGCTGTGGCAGCAGTGTACCCCTCCTTCACAACCTGAAGGGCAGGGGTCCAAGGGGGGTGCGTTCCCCGGGTATAGTAGGGGGGAGGGTGGCGCCTCCCCCTGACCCATGGGTAAAGGAGTTGGGCCGTGTTTCCGGACTAAAACATGTGTCGTAGGGTGGGTTTCGGTCGGATACCATGCATGCCTAGCCAACATAGGGGTCGGTTCGGCTGGATGACATCCTCTCTGTCCCATTTACACGTAATATCTGGTTCCAGGACCAGAATTTGGTTGGGCGTTACATCGTGAAAACTGACGATTCTTGGGTTGCGCCACGGATAACGCGTCCATCCAGTGTCTTTGGTGCTAGCGGCTTGTTGTTTCCCTGGTCTCCAGTGCGTTCTAGACGGTATGATATCGAAAAAGGTGATTACCGCGCGACGTCCGTGATTCTGTACGGGCAATTGCTTCCTCGCTGCTCGAGGTGCATTTAGGTGGTGTGTTTGTTTCCTTCGGAAAATTGTTGCCCCTCTAATGTTCCCGTTGCCGTTGCAACACCCGCACGCTGTGGACACTCTGGATGCCTACGTGCAAGTGATTTCCCCATGCTTTGCATGGCAGGAGGCTTGGTAGGCTTGACCGCTGTGGCTACATGAGTGCATGAGTAGTTTTGGACCCGTGTCTACTGGTAGATCCCCCGTCTTCATGCGGCCGACGTTGACTACCGGCTCCGTGTCCCGTCAGTCCCGTGGCTTATGTTACTGTTGCCTTTTCCAAGTGCTTGCGTGCTGGTACCCGAACTACAGGAATTAGTGCTATGTTTTACACGGTTGCCTCGCGGTGGCCTCCTTCGGGTGTGCTGGTGCGGCCAAATGGCGCTTGCGGCGTTGCGTCGTGGTGTCGGGCATGTTTACTCTGTCCGTGCTGTCAATGCAACCTCACTTCCGTCGTTGGTCTCGGATGCTGCGAACGGTAAAGTGTCTTGGCCCATTTGGTTGCCTTGACCCGACCCTAAGAAGCTCTCTGAACTTGAGAACAACTGGATCAGGTGTTGTCTCTACCTCTCCACAGTTAGTGGTAGGATACGCAACATTCTGCGCCGATCGTCATACCAGTAGGACGAGCTTAGCCCGCTCAATTGCGACAACTGGCCCAGATGTTGCCTCTGCCTTGCCACCCAAGTGGATGGGCGGACAACTACCGACGTTGGATGTCAAAGAGGACGTGCTACCTGGTTGATCCTGCCAGTAGTCATATGCTTGTCTCAACGATTAAGACATGCATGTGCAAGTATGAAACAATTTATGGAAACAAGAATCAACTACCATAGGAAGGTAAAACAAGCAAAACTTCAAGATTTTCAACACATAGAGAGGAAACTTGATATTATTGCAATTCCTACAAGCATATATTCCCCCCTCATAATAATTTTCAGTAGCATCATGAATGAATTCAACAATATAACCATTACATAGAGCATTATTTTGATCATCCACAAGCATAGAAAATTTACTATTCTCCACATAAACAAATTTATTCTCATGAATAGTAGTGGGAGCAAACTCAAAAAAATAACTATCATGTGAGGCATAATCCATTTGAAAATTAAAATCATTATGACAAGTTTCATTGTTATCATTATTATTTATAGCATACATGTTATCACAATAGTCATCATATATAGCAACTTTGTTCTCATAATCAATTGGAACCTCTTCCAAAATAGTGGATTCATCACTAAATAAAGTCATGACCTCTCCAAATCCACTTTCATCAATATAATCATCATAAATAGGAGGCATGCTTTCATCATAATAAATTTGCTCATCAAGACTTGGGGGACAAAAAATATCATCTTCATCAAACATTGCATCCCCAAGCTTGTGGCTTTGCATATCATTAGCATCATGTATATTCAAAGAATTCATTAACAACATTGCAATCATGCTCATCACTCAAAGATTGTGTGCTAAACATTTTGATGAGTTATTCTTCTAACACTTGAACACAATTTTCCTTTCCATCATTTTCACGAAAGACATTAAAAAGATGAAGCATATGAGGCAGCCTCAATTCCATTTTTTTTGCTTTTATAGACTAAACTAGTGATAAAACAAGAAACTAAAAGATTCAGCTCCAAGAGCTAAAGATATACCTTCAAGCACTAACCTCCCCGGCAACGGCGTCAGAAAAGAGCTTGATGTCTACTACGCAACCTTCTTCTTGTAGACTCGTGTTGGGCCTCGAAGCGCAGAGTTTTGTAGGACATTAGCAAATTTCCCTTAGGTGGATGACCTAAGGTTTATCAATCCGTGGGAGGCGTAGGATGAAGATGGTCTCTCTGAAACAACCCTGCAACCAAATAACAAAGAGTCTTTTGTGTCCCCAACACACCCAATACAATGGTAAATTGTATAGGTGCACTAGTTTGGCGAAGAAATGGTGATACAAGTGCAATATGGATAGTAGATATAGGTTTTTGTAATCTGAAAATATAAAAACAGCAAGGTAGCAAGTAACAAAAGTGAGCGAAAACGGTATTGCAATGCTTGAAAACAAGGCCCAGGGTTCGTACTTTCACTAGTGCAAGTTCTCTTAGCAAACATAATTGGATCATATAACAATCCCTCAACGTGCAACGAAGAATCACTCCAAAGTTATTCCTTCTAATCAATCTACTGGGCTATTCCTATAAGTGTCACAAACAGCCCTAGAGTTCGTATTAAAATAACACCATATGACACACATCAATCAACCCTAATGTCACCTACATACTCCAATGTAACCACAAGTATCCATGTGTCAGTTATACGATATGCATCACAAAATCTCAAATTCATAATATTCAGTCCAACACAAAGAACTTCAAGAGTATCCCAAGATTTCAATCCGAGAAATGAATATGAAAATGCGTACCAACACCTATGCATAGATTACCCCAATGTCACCACGGGAATCCGCAAGTTGATAACCAAAACATACATCAAGTGGATCAATTGAACATCCCATTGTCACCAAGGATTTCCCATCGCAAGACATAGATCAAGTGCTTTCACATCCAAAGATTCAACCTGACATAACAAAACCTCAAAGGAAAAGATTCAATTCATCACAAGGTAGAGAGGGAAGAACACCATAAGATCCAACTATAATAACAAAGCTTGCGGTACATCAAGATCGTGCCAAATCAAGAACACGAGACAGAAAGATCAAACACATAGCTACTGGTGCATACCCTCAACCCCGAGGGTGAACTACTCCCTCCTCGTCATGGACACCGCCGGGATGATGAAGATGGCCACCGGTGATGGTTTCCTCCCGCGGCAGGGTGCCGGAACGGGCTCCTGATTGGTTTTTCGTGGCTACAGAGGCTTGCGGCGGGACTCCCGATCTCGGTTTCTTTCTGAGGGTTTCGTGATTTATAGGAATTTTTGGCGTCGACCTCACATCAAGGGGGTCCACAAGGCAATGACAAGACAGGGGGCACGCCCTAGGGGGGTGGGCGCGCCCTCCACCCTATTCGTTGCCTCGGGACTCTTCTGGCCAACTCTTGTGCTTCGGGGGTCTCTTTTGGTCCATAAAAATTCACCATAAATTTCTAGCCCATTCCGAGAACTTTTATTTTTGCACAAAAAACGACACCACGGTAGTTCTACTGAAAACAGCATCAGTCCGGGTTAGTTCTAATCAAATCATACCAAAATCATATAAAATTGTTGTAAACATGGCATGAATACTTCATAAATTATAGATACGCTGGAGACGTATCAGATAATAGTAGTAATTCTATAGCTAATACGTGCAACAAACCCTGACTTCTGGGAGGGCTGCATTTATTAGATAAAAGGCTGACGCGGGCTTTGCCCCCTTATCCGATGGTTCAGGATAACTCGACGGATCGCATGGCCCTCGTGCCGGTGACGCATCATTCAAATTTATGACCGATCAACTTTCGATGGTAGGATAGGGGCCTACCATGGTGGTGATGGGTGACAGAGAATTAGGGTTCGATTCCGGAGAGGGAGCCTGAGAAAGGCTACCACATCCAAGGAAGGCAGCAAGCGCGCAAATTACCCAATCTTGACATGGGGAGGTAGTGACAATAAATAACAATACCGGATGCATTAGTGTCTGGTAATTGGAATGAGTACAATCTAAATCCCTTAATGAGGATCCATTGGAGGGCAAGTCTAGTGCCAGCAGCCACGGTAATTACAGCTCCAATAGCGTATATTTAAGTTGTTGTAGTTAAAAAGATCGTAGTTGGACTTCGGGCCGGGTCGGCCGGTCCGCTTCACGACGAGCACGACCTACTCGACCCTTCAGCCGGCGATGCGCTCCTAGCCTTATTTGGCCGGGTCGTGCCTCCAGCATCATTAATTTGAAGAAATTAGAGTGCTCAAAGCAAGCCATCGCTCTGGATACATTATCATGGGATAACATCATAGGATTCCGGTCCTATTATGTTGGCCTTCGGGATCGGAGTAATGATTAATAGGGACAGTCCGGGGCATTCGTATTTCATAGTCAGAGGTGAAATTCTTGGATTTATGAAAGACGAACAACTGTGAAAGCATTTGCCAAGGATGTTTTCATTAATCAACAATGAAAGTTGGGGGCTCGAAGAAGATCATATACCGTCCTAGTCTCAACCATAAACGATGCCGACCAGGAATCGACGGATTTTATGTATAGGACTCCGCTGGCACCTTATGAGAAATCAAAGTCTTTGGGCTCGGGGGGGGGGGGGGTATGGTCGCAAGGCTGAAACTTAAATGAATTGACGGAAGTGCAGCACCACGCATGGAGCCGGTGGCTTAATTTGACTCAACACGGGGAAACTTAGCAGGTCCAGACATAGCAAGAATTGACAGACTGAGAGCTCTTTCTTGATTCTGTGGGTGGTGGTGCATGGCCGTTCTTAGTTGGTGGAGCGATTTGTCTAGTTAATTCCGTTGACGAACAAGACCTTAGCCTGCTAACTAGCTATGCGGAGCCATCCCTCCGCAGCTAGCTTCTTAGAGGGACTATCACCGTTTAGGCGACGGAAGTTTGAGGCACTAACAGGTCTGTGATGCCCTTAGATGTTATAGGCCGCACCCGCGCTACACTAATGTATTCAACGAGTATATAGCCTTGTCCGACAGGCCCGCGCAATATTGGGAAATTTTATCGTGATGGGGATAGATCATTGCAATTGTTGGTCTTCAACGAGGAATGCCTACTAAGCGTGAGTCATCAGCTCATGTTAACTACATCCCTGCCCTTTGTACACACCGCTCGTCGCTCCTACCGATTGAATGGTCTAGTGAAGTGTTTAGATTGCGGCGATTGGGGCGGTTTGCTGCACCCGACGTCAGGAGAAGTCCATTGAACCTTATCATTTAGAGGAAGGAGAAGTCGTAAGAAGGTTTTCATAGGTAAATCCGCGGAAGGATCACTGTCGTGACCCTGACCAAAACAGACCAGGAAAGTGGTATCTAGCCTGCCGGCGGTGGCACTGTCCGTCGTTAGCCTACTCGGAGCGGGGGCTGGTGATATGCCTACTGGCACTAGTAATTAAAGGTCTCCCCGTGGATGCAGTTGAGGCACTTTGAATCTCCGTTATTCCCGCATTCATGATCGGCCCGGAGGGAGAGACTACTTACTGCTACCGTATGACCCGATCAATAACCCCAACCTCACACCAACGTTAACAACCATTCATGTCCCATAGGCAAATATTGATGCGGTCAATTTCATATAATATCATCAGGATTGTTATCTCAAGATAGACAATAGAAAATATTGCATTTTTATGTCAATTCATAGATGATTCCTGCCTAGAGATGATAAAAGAAAGGGCTTCCGCGAGCTAGGCTAGAATTCCTCCCCCCCCCCCCCCGCCCCTCCCCCCGCCCCCGCTGACGGTGTCCTGGACTAGGGGTATTCACCACATCGTCTCCCAATCACTTAGATTGGGCCGAGGACCCCCACGGCCGTATATTCATGGGTCAGTTCGGACAGCTCCTGCCGCATACAAGGAAGACTCCACAAGACTTGGCGCCCAAGACAAGGACTCTCCTAAACCCTAGGCCTCCGGTGTCTTATATAAACCGAGGCCAGGCTAGTCAATAGACAATCTCATATTCATTACTATAATCTCGTGGTAGACACCTGTATTATGTACTATCCCCCATATGAATACAATCAAAAGCAGGACGTAGGGTATTATCTCTTCAAGAGAGCCCGAACCTGGGTAAAATCATGTGTCCGTGTTATCATCGCTCCAAGACGCCTAGCTTAGGACTCCTACTACGAGATATGTTGGATTTGACACCGACATTGGTGCTTTCATTAAGAGCCTCTAGGTCTCGCCGCAGATCGATGAGACAATTAGGTGATATTTTCCTGTTAGATCTGTCCCACAATAGTTTATTTCTTTGAGGATTATTATTCTCGGATCGCTACATTATTTTGCAGGTTCATCCGAGATCGATTTCGATCTGAGATCGGAATTCATGCGCTGGCAGCCGCTAAGCATCAAAAGTTGCACGGCCAAGGACTGTCCAAACCGGGGACAAGTTCCCAAGAGTGTTGCCCTCGTGCCGCACACAATATCTGATCGGAGCTATGTGGACAGCGCACATCATTATGTAATTACTTTAGGGCTGCCATATCACGTTGAGGTAGCATGGAGAGGCCAAATTCACTATTTTGACCCTTTTTCTTAACTGAAGCACGATCTGACTCTATGTGCAATTTTTTTTCCGGATCTGACCCTTTTTCTACTGCCATTGTCTTTGGCGGTAGGGTAGCACACCCTACCGCCAAGGCCTTTGGCGGTAGGACTTACTTACACCGTCACGCCCGTTCGGTGCGAAAAGGACCCTACCGCCATGGTCTTTGGCGGTAGGGACATGCATGTAATTATAATAAGGGCATACATGCAATAAAAAATTCATTTTTTGCAAAAAGGACCCTACCGCCATAGGCTATGGCAGTAGGGTTACACGTCCTACCGCCATCGACTGCGGCGGTAGGGTCCTTTCTGCAAAAAATGAAAGTGACGGTGCAGGTAAGTGCTACCGCCAAAGGCCTTGGCGGTAGGATGTGTTACCCTACCGCCATAGATAATGGCGGTAGGAAAAGAATCAGATCCGAAAAACTTTTGTACATAGGGTCAGATCGTGCTAAACTAATGGAAAAGGGTCAAAACAGTGAATTTGGCCGCATGGAGAACCGGAGGTGTTGCGGCAGGCAAAGCACCAAGACATACTGGAAAGCCCAAAATTGATGGATAGTAGCAGTACATGCCCACGTGAAGAACTCCACTCAAAAGTACTAATTGATCATTACGCTTCTCAAGGTCTGATCTCCACCTAAGGTGGCGCTAGTGTGTTCATCTCCAGCCTTTTGACCGCGGATTTCTACGCCTCGGTCCCCCGAACAGAAACATCAGGTTTTATTTTTCTAGCTACCTGTATCACATAAATTTTCATACAGGATATTCTTTCTGCCGGTTTGCATGATTTTTTTGTGTAGATTTCGGATGACCGGTTTATATTCGGTCCGCTTCCCTGCGATGGATGTCTCCGATAGATTTCAATCCGGCAAGTTTTGTGCCAGCCAGCTTCGTCTGTAGTCCACGGATCCGAACACGGATTTATGAACACAGACAAACCAACCTCCACGTTCAGGATGGTCGTTCCGTATATTGGTCGGCCTGACGCAGTCTGGAGGCACTCCTGCCAGGACGCCCCTCGTCCATAACCATCTCCTCCGCCTTAAGTCCGGACGTCGCCGGATGAATCATCAGGTGTAATTGTTCTAGTTATTCGCGATGCGCCTATTAATAATATTTCAAAGAGTATTTTCTGCTCGTCAGCGATTTTTAGTGTTGCAGGTTTTGCAGTCTAGTCTACACCGAGGCCTCCGTTTTAAGGCGATTCGATATGCCGTCAATATCCTGTGCGCATCGTGTCCGGAAGTCGAACCCCACTGCAAAATCGGATTTTATCGTGTCTTCACCGCATCACGCAAGTGGCCAGTCTAACCTGCACAGGTCTTTTGACTTGACCATGCGTTGGTCCATGACATGAAAGGAACAAGTACTAGTACTATTACCAGTACTCACGCACCACATATAGGATCGACCAGGTGCCATGCAGACACGGGGCTTGTCCGCCGCCCCGTCATTATGGCAGGCCGACAACCACTGCACCTGACATCTCCGCACAACGAGCTTGGATCATGTCGACGGTGTCACCTCGGCGCACGCTCCTGTGCCGACATCTCCGCGCGGCCACTCTTTTGGGACGACCTCGGTGTTCAGGTCATATTTCTTTAATTATTTACTTTACTTAAATAGTTAAGTAGAGGATATTCTTTTACATTATATATATGTATATTATTATGCCTGGCTCGCACCATTTTATCTGTGCAGGCAATTGACTTAAACCGGGCCGCACTGTCACCTTGGTGTGCCCGCGTCGTCCCACCTCCGTCGACATAACTGTGTCGTGGCCTTGGCGCGCTGCCCTGTGTTGGCAACCCCGCATCGTTGCTTCGTCAACCTACTCGGCCGGAGACTCCAGTGTCACCCGGCGACCCGCTCCATCACCTCGGCTAGACTGGGGGCTTCACCTCTTCGGATTGCCGAGCTCTTCGCTCAGCCACATCGGGCTTGGAGGCTGAGACCTTGTACCGCACCAAGCTCAGACCACGTCATCAATGACGAACACATTAACCAGCTAAGTCGCTTTCATGCTAAAAAACTCCCAGTTTTAAATTTTGTTCGATTCGACCAAGCATTATACCTTTTTGGCAAAAAAGTTGCTTGTGAAAAACTTCCTTGTCGAAACCTTGTTTGTGACACAAGTTCAAATACCCTGTTTACATAGGGGCTTCCTTTATGAAGTCTCTCCTCTTGCATATGATTATACTTGTACGACTTCGTTCCATGTTGGTGTTTTACGCCACAATATGCACCATGTTGACTTAAGCGATTTTCAAGCTGGGTTGCCTTTCTCCTATGTTTACCCCTACATTCCCGATTGTTCGGCTAGAGAGTAAAGGAAGCACCTCTGCGATTGTCACGATCGGGTCATCCGAACCGGACCTCAGACTGGGTGAAGCCGAAAGCTAACGCTCTTACTGTTTTCAACAATGGTCGGGACACAACGGAACTCATGAGTATAAAAAAATCTATTGCACAAGTCCCACAGTAATAAAGAGCAATCGAAGAAAGGTATCAGAGGGGGTACTATTTTCTTCGAAGATACTTTCTTACACTTCGTCGGTAATATAGCATAAGTTCCCTGAGCGCGCTTTGTCTGTTACAGCCTTATGGCCTAATTGCCTGGTTATCAGAAATACCGTCGATATTCTTGACAGGTGGAGTACATAACACTTATCGGTCCTTGACCGAAGAGGGAGAAGCTGACGGTCGGTTAAGACGCGTATAAAGTTTGGGTGAACACAAATATGATACGAGTACTTCGGTACATACAATCATTATACATAAAATTCTTTTACCCAAGTCACTCGGTGTCGGGTGGTTGGTGGGACATATGTCAACGGGTGGCTTATCATTGTGGGAGCCAATAAGACATCGCCGGTGCCTGGAAATGGGATGAGGCGAAGACATGCACGCCGGTGGATCTTACCCAGGTTCGGGGCTCTCCGTGGAGATAACACCCCTAGTCCTGCTCTGCGGGGTCTCCGCATGATCACTAGATCAACAAGTAGCTACAAGAGGCTCCTTGAGCTATTTGGCGAGAGGAAGAAGAAGGGCAAGGCTAGCTCTCTTCTCCCCTCAATGTTGTGTCTAAAACTATCAGAGTCCAACCCTTTGCATGGGTGCCCTGGGGGGTTTATATAGGCCTACCCCCCAGGGTTACAATGGTAATCCGGCTGGGCGTGGGTCCCAGCCGTCAGTGTCTACGCTTGCCGGATTCTCCGCCGGCCGCTGGGGCCCGCCGACTGGTGGGTCCCGCCTGCTACCGGCCTCCGGGCCGACAGGCCGGTCCCACCGCTTGGGTGTCTTGTCGGGGGCTGGTTACTGTTGCCTCGCCCTTGATGACGAGGGCTTTGTCGAGGTAAGCATGGCTAAAGTGCCGCCACTTGGCGGGCTCTCACTGTAGCCCTACCTCGTCTTGTCTCCTTAATGGTATGCATACTTCACGGAGGGGGGGGGGAGCAGGCCGACTATTGGGAGCCGGCTACATCCCTGGCCTACTAGGGGAAGCGTGGCCGCCTTCGGATGTCCCTCTGACCGAAGGGGCCTGCCGCCCGCGAGCCGTACTGACAGCCCGTCGTGGATGGCATCACCGTCAGCATGGCAACAGTGCCCCGCCGGACGGGTCGCTGCCCCGTACAGCGTACTGTGGCCATGCTTGCTCCGGGATTCGGGGATGGCAGGCTTCACTGTTACCACGCCCCGTCCCATCTCCGTTATGTGGGTGGAGACTTTGAGGGCACGATCTTGGCCGCCTGTCGGGGGCTAGCTTCTTGGAGTCGGTCATCTCATGGCCGACTTCTAGGAGTCGGCCCTCTCGCAGCTTTCTTCATGAGGGTTTTTAGGGCCGGGCACCTTCCGGTAGTCGGTTTGGGGGATAGCCGGCCGGGCGAAGGCGGCCCTGCATCTTGGGTGCTTGAAGGCTCGATCGGCCTATTATTTTTTGAAGAGCCAGGGGGAGCCGGCTAGGCTACCCGTGGTCATTTACTCCGACAGTAGTCCCCGAAGCTGGTTGGGCTTCGTGGCTAAAAGGGGAACGAGAAGCTCAATCAGCTTCCGATCCTGAGGTGCCGGCAGCTAGGAGCCGGCTTTGCTCATGCGCGCCGTCTCGGTGAGGTTTTTTTTGAAGTCTAAAGGCGGGAACCAGCTGGCGTGCAAGCCAGGCTGCAGGCTGGCCGCCCGCCGCCTGTGTGCCACATGACACCCTTCGGCTGGAAGGGCCTGCCAGCCCACGCGCGTGACGGGACGCTGTCACAGACCGGGGCCCGCCACTTCCACGCCTCGGCCCAAGTGCGGATCTTCTGTGGCCTGAGCGGGCTGCTCGCCTTCCGTGGGCAGTTTCCGCACGCCATGAAGGCGCGATAATCGCGGGGCGTGGGGGAGTGGGCGCAGTTTATCCCACGCCCCCCATGCCTCACCTCCTTAGCTTCGCCGCACGAGGCTATAAGTAGGGGAGGGGGAGCGGCAGACGCTTACACGCTCACCCTCACCCCGCCATTTTCTTCCTCTTCCTTCTCTCTGTCGCCGTAGCTGCTCTCCACTGTGCCACCATTCCACCAACCTTCTTGGCGTGTCGTAGCCTTGCCGCAGCCGAATCGTGCGCCCTCCGCCGCCACGCTTTCCCCGTCGCTTCTCCGTCCTCATGGCTCCAACATCCAGCTCCTAGGATGGCTCCAACGTCCATGAGGACCACATCGACATCCTCCGCCAGACGCGGCGGTTGCCCGGCAAAGATTACGTGCGGGTCCATCTCGCGCCGGAGAGGGAGATTTCGCCGGCGCCGGAGGAGGGCGAGCAGGTAATCTTCCGCTCGCACTGTCTGCGCGGCCTCGGCCTGCCGGCGAGCGGTTTCTTCCGCTCGTTCCTCGAGTTTTATCATCTCCAGCCGCACCACCTCACTCCAAACACGGTGGTGCTGCAGTCGGCCTTCGTCACTCTGTGCGAAGGCTTCCTCGGCGTCCTCCCCACCCTCGAACTTTGGGGGGAGTTCTTCCAGTCCAGGCTTGGCACCGTCGTCGCGGGCGTGCCGGCTCCATGCGGCGCCTTCAACGCCACGCGGAGATCGACGGCCGACAACCCGTTTCCGCCCATCATGCTGATCCAGTCGGTGAAGCTCTGGCAAAAATCTTACTTCTACGTGAAGAACGTCGCTCCGCAAGGCGACTTCGTTAGTCTGTCGGTAGGCTCCCTCCGCGTGGACCCCCGCGCCGAGCTCCTGGCGGTGACGGAGCGGAACACGCGGGAGGTGCGGGAGGAGCGGGAGGCGGAGGAGCAGAGGGAGGCCGCTACCAGGGCGGCTCAGGAGACGGCGGAGGAGTCGGCAGAGGCGCATGCCGACGCGGCGGCCAAGGCTCACGCGGAGGCCGCGGCCGCGGAGAGGGCGGCGGAGGCCCTGCGTAGCCAGCCTCCACAACTCATCATCCCCCTCCATACCGTGGCCCCTGATATCGCAGTGCCCCCGCCGGAGGAAGCCGGCCGCGACCAGCCGACGATGGAGAGGGAGGAGGGCGACATAGTCGCCCCGAAGGGAGAGGCGGTACCGCCACCGTCGGCCGGAACGGGCCAAGGCGGCCAGCCTAAGGCGTCGCCTGAGCAGCCGGCTGGAGGTGAGCCGACTGTGAGGGCGGATCTTGTAGTCCTGTCGCCGTCTCGTCGGCGCGCAGGGAAGGCGGCTTCAGAGCCGGACCCGCAGACGGCCGCAGGCTCCAGCTCGTTGGCCCATGATCTGGAGACGGCCAATGTTAGCTCGCCAGGGTGGACGTGTTGGAAATATGCCCTAGAGGCAATAATAAATTAGTTATTATTATATTTCCTTGTTCATGATAATTGTTTGTTATCCATGCTATAATTGTATTGATAGGAAACTCAGATACATGTGTGGGTACATAGACAACACCATGTCCCTAGTAAGCCTCTAGTTGACTAGCTCGTTGATCAATAAATGGTTACGGTTTCCTGACCATGGACATTGGATGTCATTGATAACGGGATCACATCATTAGGAGAATGATGTGATGGACAAGACCCAATCCTAAGCATAGCACAAGATCGTGTAGTTCGTTTTGCTAGAGCTTTTTCAATGTCAAGTATCTCTTCCTTAGACCATGAGATCGTGTAACTCCCGGATACCGTAAGAGTGCTTTTGGTGTACCAAACGTCACAACGTAACTGGGTGACTATAAAGGTGCACTACAGGTATCTTCGAAAGTG
Source organism: Triticum aestivum (assembly GCF_018294505.1). Taxonomy (NCBI): domain Eukaryota; kingdom Viridiplantae; phylum Streptophyta; class Magnoliopsida; order Poales; family Poaceae; genus Triticum; species Triticum aestivum. Next base: position 58,350,254 of record NC_057798.1, read on the forward strand.
TCTGTTGGGTTGACACGGATCGAGACTGGGATTTGTCACTCCGTATGATGGAGAGGTATCTCTGGGCCCACTCGGTAATGCATCATCATAATGAGCTCGAAGTGACCAAGTGGTTGGTCACGGCATCATGCATTACGGTACGAGTAAAGTGACTTTCCGGTAACGAGACTGAACGAGGTATTGGGATACCGACGATCGAGTCTCGGGCAAGTAACGTACCGATTGACAAAGGGAATTGCATACGGGGTTGATCGAATCCTCGACATCGTGGTTCATCCGATGAAATCATCGTGGAACATGTGGGAGCCAACATGGGTATCCAGATCCCGCTGTTGGTTATTGCCCGAGAGCCGTCTCGGTCATGTCTGCATGTCTCCCGAACCCGTAGGGTCTACACACTTAAGGTTCGGTGACGCTAGGGTTGTATGAATATGCATATGCAGCAAACCGAATGTTGTTCAGAGTCCTGGATGAGATCCCGGACGTCACGAGGAATTCCGGAATGGTCCGGAGGTAAAGATTTATATATAGGAAGTCTTATTTTGGTCGCCGGAAAAGTTTCGCACTTTATCGGTATTGTACCGGGAGTGCCGAAAGGGGTCCGGGGGTCCACCGGGGGGTCCACCTGCCCCGGGGGGCCACATGGGCTGTAGGGGGTGCGCCTTGGCCCATATGGGCCAAGGGAACCAGCCCCAAGAGGCCCATGCGCCAAGGAGACTTGGAGAGGGGAGAGTCCAAAGAGGGGAAGGCACCTCCGAGGTGCCTTGGGAAGGATGGACTCCTCTCTCCCTCTTGGCCGCACCCCTTCCTTGGAGGAAGGGGCAAGGATGCACCCTCCCCCCTCTCTTGCGCCTATATGAAGGGAGGGGAGGGAGGGGTGGCCGCACCCATAAGCCCTGGCGCCTCCCTCCTCCCTGCAACACCTCCTCCTCCTCCCGTAGTTGCTTAGCGAAGCCCTGCCGGAGTTCTGCTGCATCCACCACCACGCCGTCGTGCTGCTGGATCTTCATCAACCTCTCCTTCCCCCTTGCTGGATCAAGAAGGAGGAGACGTCATCCGCTCTGTACGTGTGTTGAACGCGGAGGTGCTGTCCGTTCGGCACTAGGTCATCGGTGATCTGAATCACGGCGAGTACGACTCCATCAACCCCGTTCCATTGAACGCTTCCGCTTAGCGATCTACAAGGGTATGTAGATGCACTCTCCTTCCCCTCGTTGCTGGTTTCTCCATAGATCGATCTTGGTGACACGTAGGAATTTTTTTGAATTTATGCTACGTTCCCCAACAGTGGCATCATGAGCTAGGTCTATTGCGTAGATTCTTTGCACGAGTAGAACACAAAGTAGTTGTGGGCGTTGATCTTGTTCAATATGCTTACCGTTACTAGTCCAATCTTGTTTCGACGGTATTGTGGGATGAAGCGGCCCGGACCGACCTTACACGTACTCTTACGTGAGACAGGTTCCACCGACTGACATGCACTTGTTGCATAAGGTGGCTAGCGGGTGCCAGTCTCTCCCACTTTAGTCGGAACGGATTCGATGAAAAGGGTCCTTATGAAGGGTAAATAGCAATTGACATATCACGTTGTGTTTTTTGCGTAGGTAAGAAACGTTCTTGCTAGAAACCCATAGCAGCCACGTAAAACATGCAAACAATAATTAGAGGACGTCTAACTTGTTTTTGTAGGGTATGCTATGTGATGTGATATGGCCAAGAAGAATGTGATGAATATATGTGATGTATGAGATTGATCATGTTCTTGTAATAGGAATCACGACTTGCATGTCGATGAGTATGACAACCGGCAGGAGCCATAGGAGTTGTCTTTATTTATTGTATGACCTGCATGTCATTGAACAACGCCATGTAATGACTTTACTTTATTGCTAACCGGTAGCCATAGTAGTAGAAGTAATAGTTGGCGAGACAACTTCATGAAGACACGATGATGGAGGTCATGGTGTCATGCCGGTGACGATGATGATCATGGAGCCCCGAAGATGGAGATCAATGGAGCTATATGATATTGGCCATATCATGTCACTACTATATAATTGCATGTGATGTTTATTATGTTTATGCATCTTGTTTACTTAGAACGACGGTAGTACATAAGATGATCCCTTACAACAATTTCAAGAAGTGTTCTCCCCTAACTGTGCACCGTTGCTAAAGTTCGTCGCTTCTAAGCACCACGTGATGATCGGGTGTGATGGATTCTTACGTTCACATACAACGGGTGTAAGACAGATTTACACACGTGAAACACTTAGGGTTAACTTGACGAGCCTAGCATGTACAGACATGGCCTCGGAACACAGAGACCGAAAGGTCGAGCATGAGTCGTATAGTAGATACGATCAACATGAAGATGTTCACCGATGATGACTAGTCCATCTCACGTGATGATCGGACACGGCCTAGTTGACTCGGATCATGTAATCACTTAGATGACCAGAGGGATGTCTATCTGAGTGGGAGTTCATAAGATGAACTTAATTATCCTGAACATAGTCAAAACATCTTTGCAAATTATGTCGTAAGCTCGCGCTTTAGTTCCACTGTTTAGATATGTTCCTAGAGAAAATATAGTTGAAAGTTGATAGTAGCGATTATGCGATCAGTAGAAAGCTTATGTCCTTAATGCACCGCTCAGTGTGCTGAACCCCAAACGTTGTTTGTCGATGTTGCGAACATCGGACATACACGTTTTGATAACTACGTGATAGTTCAGTTAAATGGTTTAAGTAGAGGCACCAAAGACGTTTTCGAAACGTCGAGGAACATATGAGATGTTTCGAGGGCTGAAATTGGGATTTTAGGCTTGTGCCCACGTCAAGAGGTATAAGACCTCTGACGATTTTCTTAGCGTGCAAACTCAGGAGAAAAAGCTCAATCGTTGAGCTTGTACTCAGATTGTCTGAGTGCAACAATCACTTGAATCGAGTGGGAGTTGATCTTCCAGATGAGATAGTGATGTTTCCCCAAAGTCATTGCCACCAAGCTGCTAGAGCTTCGTGATGAACTATAACATATCAAGGATAGAGATGATGATCCTTGAGGTATTCGCATTGTTTGACATCGCGAAAGTAGAAATCAAGAAGGAGCATCAATTGTTGATGGTTGGTGAAACCACTAGTTTCAAGAAGGGCAAGGGCAAGAAGGGATACTTCATGAAACGGCAAATCAGCTGCTGCTCTAGTGAAGAAACCCAAGGTTGAACCCAAACCCGAGACTAAGTGCTTCTGTAATAAGGGGAACAACCACTGGAGCAGAATTACCCTAGATACTTGGTACATGAGAAGGCTGGCAGAGTCGATAGAAGGATATTGGATATACATTATGTTAATGTGTACTTTACTAGTACTCCTAGTAGCACCAGGGTATTAAGATACCGGTTCAGTTGCTAAGTGTTAGTAACTCGAAATAAAAGAGCTACGGAATAAACAGAGACTAGCTAAAGGTGAGCTGACGATACGTGTTGGAAGTGTTTCCAAGGTTGATGTGATCAAGCATCGCACGCTCCCTCTACCATCGAGATTGGTGTTAAACCCAAATAATTGTTATTGGTGTTTGCGTTGAGCATAGACATGATTGGATTATGTCTGTCGCAATATGGTTATTCATTTAAGGAGAATAATGGTTACTCTGTTTATTTGAATAATACCTTCAATGGTCTAGCACCTAAAAGGAATGGTTTATTGAATCTCGATCATAGTGATACACATTTTCATGCCAAAAGGATATAAGATAGTAATGATAGTACCACCTACTTGTGGCACTGCCATGTAAGTCATATTGGTATAAAACGCATGAAGAAGCTCCATGTTGATGGATCTTTGGACTCACTCGTTTTTGAAAAGTTTGAGACATGCAAACCATGTCTATTGGTGTATACGCATGAAGAAACTCCATGCAGATGGATCGTTTGGACTCACTTGATTTTGAATCACTTGAGATATGCAAATCATACCACATGGGCAAGATGACTGAGAAGCCTCGTTTTCAGTAAGATGGAACAAGATAGCAACTTGTTGGAAGTAACACATTTTGATGTGTGCAGTCCAATGAGTGCTGAGGCATGCAGTGAATATCGTTATGTTCTTACTTCACAGATGATTCGAGTAGATACTGAGTATATTTACTTGATGAAACACAAGTCTGAATTATTGAATGGTTCAAGTAATTTCAGAGTGAAGTTGAAGATCATCGTGACAAGAGGATAAAATGTCTATGATATGATCATAGAGATGAGTATTTGAGTTACAAGCTTTGGCACGCAATTAAGACATTGTGGAAATTGTTTCACAATTAATACCGCCTGGAACACCATAGTGTGATGGTGTGTCCGAACATCATAGTTGCACCCTATTGGATATGGTCCGTACCGTGATGTCTCTTATCGAATTACCACTATCGTTCATGGGTTAGGCATTAGAGACAACCGCACTCACTTTAATAGGGTACCACGTAATTCCGTTGAGACGACGACGTTTGAATTATGGTTTGGACAAACCTAAGTTGTCATTTCTTAAAAGTTTGGGGCTGCGATGCTTATGTGAAAAAGTTTCAGGTTGATAAGCTCGAACCCAAAGCGGATAAAATGCATCTTCATAGGACACCCAAAACAGTTGGGTATACCTCCTAATTCAGATCCGAAGGCAATAGGGATTGTTTCTTGAATCGGGTCCTTTCTCGAGGAAAAGTTTGTCTCGAAAAGTTGAGTGGGAGGATGGTGGAGACTTGATGAGGTTATTGAACCGTCACTTCAACTAGTGTGCAGCAGGGCACAGGAAGTTGTTCCTGTGGCACCTACACCAATTGAAGTAGAAGCTTATGATAGTGATCATAGAGTTTCGGATCAAGTCACTATCATACCTCGTAGGACGACAAGGACGCGTACTGCTTCGGAGTGGTACGGTGACCCTGTCTTGAAGGTCATGTTGCTAGATAACAATGAACCTACGAGCTATGGAGAAGCGATGGTGGGACCAAATTCCGACAAATGGTTAGAAGCCATGAAATCCGAGATAGGATCCATGTATCAGAACATAGCATGGACTTTGGTGGACTTGCCCGATGATCGGCAAGCCATTGAGATAAATGGATCTTTAAGGAGAAGACGGACGTGGATGGTAATGTCACCATCTATGAAGCTCGACTTGTGGCGAAGAGTTTTTCACAAGTTCAAGGAGTTGACTACGATGAGATTTTCTCATCCGTGGCGATGCTTAAAGTCTGTCGGAATCACGTTAGCACAAGCTGCATTTATGAAATCTAGCAGATGGATGTCAAAAAAAGTTTCCTTACCAGTCGTAAGGAAAAGTTGTATGCGATACAATCAGAAAGGTTTTGTCAATCCTAAGGATGCTAACAGGTATGCTAGCTCTAGCGATCCTTCCATGGACTGGAGTAAGCATCTCGGAGTTGGAATATGCACTTTGATAAGATGATCAAAGATTTTGGGTTTATACAAATTTTATGAGAAACTTGTATTTCCAAAGAAGTGAGTGGGAGCACTATAGAATTTCTGATAAGTATATGTTGTTGACATATTGTTGATCAGAAATGATGTAGAATTTCTGGAAAGCATATAGGGTTATTTGAAAGGTGTTTTTCAATAGAAAACCTGGATTAAGCTACTTGAACATTGAGCATCAAGATCTATGAGGATAGATCAAAACACTTATTGGTACTTTCAAATGAGCATATACCTTGACATGATCTTGAAGGTGTTCAAGATGGATCAGTCAAAGAAGGAGTTCTTGCCTGAGATGTAAGGTATGAAGTTAAGACTTAAAGCTCGACCACGGCAGAAGAGAGAGAAAGGATGAATGTCGTCCCCTATGCTTCAGACATAGGCTCTATAGTATGCTATGTTGTGTACCGCACCGGAAGTGTGCCTTGCCATGAGTCAATCAAGGGGTACAAGAATGATCCAGGAATGGATCATTAGACAGCGGTCAAAATTGTCCTTATAACAAATAAGGACATGTTTCTTGATTATGGAGGTGATAAAGAGTTCGGCATAAAGGGTTACGTCGATGCAAGCTTTAACACCTATCCGAGTGACTCTGAGTAGCAAACCGGATACGTATAGTGGAGTAACCATTTGGAATAGCTCCAAGTGGAGCGTGGAAGCAACATTTACAATATGACATAGAGATTTGCGAAGTACACACGGATCTAAATGTTGCAGACCCGTTGACTAAAACCTCTCTCACAAGCAGAACATGATCAAACCCCAGAACTCATTGAGTCTTAATCACATGATGATGTGAACTAGTTTAATGACACTAGTAACCTCTTTGGATGTTGGTCACATGGCGATGTGACCTGTCAGTGTTAATCACATGGCGATGTGAACTAGATTATTGACTCTAGTGCAAGTGGGAGACTGTTGGAAATATGCCCTAGAGGCAATAATAAATTAGTTATTATTATATTTCCTTGTTCATGATAATCGTTTGTTATCCATGCTATAATTGTATTGATAGGAAACTCAGATACATGTGTGGGTACATAGACAACACCATGTCCCTAGTAAGCCTCTAGTTGACTAGCTCGTTGATCAATAAATGGTTACGGTTTCCTGACCATGGACATTGGATGTCATTGATAACGGGATCACATCATTAGGAGAATGATGTGATGGACAAGACCCAATCCTAAGCATAGCACAAGATCGTGTAGTTCGTTTTGCTAGAGCTTTTTCAATGTCAAGTCTCTCTTCCTTAGACCATGAGATCGTGTAACTCCCGGATACCGTAAGAGTGCTTTGGGTGTACCAAACGTCACAACGTAACTGGGTGACTATAAAGGTGCACTACAGGTATCTCCGAAAGTGTCTGTTGGGTTGACACGGATCGAGACTGGGATTTGTCACTCCGTATGATGGAGAGGTATCTCTGGGCCCACTCGGTAATGCATCATCATAATGAGCTCAAAGTGACCAAGTGGTTGGTCACGACATCATGCATTATGGTACGAGTAAAGTGACTTGCCGGTAACGAGACTAAACGAGGTATTGGGATACCAACGATCGAGTCTCGGGCAAGTAACGTACCGATTGACAAAGAGAATTGCATACGGGGTTGATCGAATCCTCGACATCGTGGTTCATCCGATGAAATCATCGTGGAACATGTGGGAGCCAACATGGGTATCCAGATCCCGCTGTTGGTTATTGCGCGAGAGCCGTCTCGGTCATGTTTGCATGTCTCCCGAACCCGTAGGGTCTACACACTTAAGGTTCGGTGACGCTAGGGTTGTATGAATATGAGTATGCAGCAAACCGAATGTTGTTCGGAGTCCCGGATGAAATCCCGGACGTCACGAGGAATTCCGGAATGGTCCGGAGGTAAAGATTTATATATAGGAAGTCTTATTTTGGTCGCCGGAAAAGTTTCGCACTTTATCGGTATTGTACCGGGAGTGCCGAAAGGGGTCCGGGGGTCCACCGGGGGGTCCACCTGCCCCGGGGGGCCACATGGGCTGTAGGGGGTGCTCCTTGGCCCATATGGGCCAAGGGCACCAGCCCCAAGAGGCCCATGCGCCAAGGATACTTAGAGAGGGGAGAGTCCAAAGAGGGGAAGGCACCTCCGAGGTGCCTTGGGGACGATGGACTCCTCCCCCCTCTTGGCCGCACCCCTTCCTTGGAGGAAGGGGCAAGGCTGCACCCTCCCCCCTCTCTTGCGCCTATATAAAGGGAGGGGAGGGAGGGGTGGCCGCACCCATAAGCCCTGGTGCCTCCCTCCTCCCTGCAACACCTCCTCCTCCTCCCGTAGTTGCTTAGCGAAGCCCTGCCGGAGTTCTGCTGCATCCACCACCACGCCGTCGTGCTGCTGGATCTTCATAAACCTCTCCTTCCCCCTTGCTGGATCAAGAAGGAGGAGACGTCATCCGCTCCGTACGTGTGTTGAACGCGGAGGTGCTGTCCGTTCGGCACTAGGTCATCGGTGATCTGAATCACGGCGAGTACGACTCCATCAACCCCGTTCCATTGAACGCTTCCGCTTAGCGATATACAAGGGTATGTAGATGCACTCTCCTTCCCCTCGTTGCAGGTTTCTCCATAGATAGATCTTGGTGACACGTAGGAATTTTTTTGAATTTATGCTACGTTCCCCAACAGGACGCCGGGCGGTGGGACGGCCTTGCTGAACGTAGAAGCACAAGACGTCCGGAGGAGGCTCCAGTCCCAGGCCGCCATGGTGAAGCAGTATACTCAGGAGTTTCTTGCAACGCGGTCAGCCATTCGGGCGAGTCTTCTCGCTTTTTGCTAATCGCTCTTGATTTCTTCCGTGGGGTCGCGTCAGTGCACCCACTGGGTGTAGTCCCCGAGTTCCGAGTCAGCTGCTGAGCAGGCGGCTTGGAGCTTCTTAGTAGACTTTGATTGATGTCTTGTTCTTACTCGCACCTTCGTCCCATTTGCAGGACTATCACAACCTCCATGCTGCTACCTTCAACTCCCAGGCCCGGGAGATGAATCAGAAGACCGGTGATCTCACTGAGAGCCAGAGTAAGTGCTTCAATTTTTTATCTCATGTGGGGGCGCGTCAGTGCACCCACTGGGTGTCGTCCCCGAGATTCAGGCCTACTGCTGAGCAGTCGGGTCGGATCTTTTCTGACGACTTCTTCCTTATTGCTTTTTTCTTCTTCTTCATATCTGCAGGGGCCAATGCCGACTTGAGGGAGCAGCTAGGTGGGACCCAGACCGCCATTCACGCCAAGGAAACCGAGTGCAGCGCCTTGGCTCAGGATCGTGATCGCCTGGCCAAAAAACTGGCCGACCAGGAGGAGAGCCACAAGGCGGCCTTGAAGGCGACGCAGGACAGCGAGGCCGCCCTAAAGCCGAATATGAGACCGAGGCAGCGGGCTGTGCCGAGGCAAGGCAGGCGCTGAGTGAAGGCTATAGCCGGATCGAAGATTTGATTGATGGTAGGCGGCCTTCTTCCTCATCCCTTTGCCCGCCCCTGTCATCTGGTCTGTCTTCTGATTTGTTCTACTTCTTTCTTCTTTGTGCACAATACTTCCCTGGTTACTCCGTTGCCGCCAACCAAGTCAACGAAGCTCACCGTGATGCCCGACGGCAGGCTGGGCTTGAGATCGCATCGGACGCCAGCCAGTCGCTTGAAGAGCAGCTTCTGGTGATTCAAGCCCGCCTCCAGCCGTCTTATCGTATGCTCCACCATCTTCAGCGTGCCGGGGCACAGGTGCTGGCCTCCCTCTGGCCTGGCGAGGTGGTTCCCCGCACCCACAGTCAGACTGCCGACTGGCTGGAGGTAGCAGTCGGCCGCTTCGAGGCCTGGAAGGCTTCTGCAGCCCGGTCCGGGGCTCGGCGGGCACTAGAGTTCATCCGGGCTTGGTATCCTGGGCTGGATTTGGCCCAGCTGCGCACCTGGTGGCAGGAGGCTAACAAGGAGCTGGAGGCAGTGCGGCCGGCTATCATCCAGCGTGCCTCAGCGATCGCCTACTTTACCGACACCAACACCTTTGCCCCTGAGGTAGACGAAGACGACGTCGCTTAGCCGGAGGAGTGGTTCGGGCTGAACCCAGCAGAAGGGGAAGACTCGGCGTAGGAGATCGATTCCAGCGACGAGGGCGAAGAGGAAGAGCAGGAGGATGGTGAAGACGTCGCGCCAGACGGCGGAGCGACCAGGCAGCCCCAGCCTGATCGTGCCTCCAGCAACGAGGCGCGTGCAAGCGTGCCGCCTGCAGCCGGCGACGATCACGCCGAGACTCGTCAGCCGGCCACTCCTCTAGCCGACATTGCCGTCTCCACCAACCTACCCGACTCGCCTGTTGCTCCCTTGGCCTGATTCGCCGTCTTTACTTTCCTGCTCGTTACTCTTTTGAACAACTTTTTATTAAATTTGCGCAGTTCCACCCACTGGGGGTGTATTCAAACTATGTTGAATGCTGGCCTTGCGAAGGCCTTTTGTGTAAATGTAATCATGCATGTTCTTGGCTTCTGTTCCTACTTGCTTTTCATCTTTTGGCTGTTTTCCTTTGTGGCCCTCCCTTGGTTGCCGCCTTCCTAGCCGGACAGCTGCTCTGCAGTCTGTGGCTGGGTAAGGGCTTGGCCGTTTGGGAGGACAAGTACTCGAACTTTCTTAGATTGTAGCAAGGTGAAAGGGAAGCCAGCCAGCCGGCTGATCTGACAGCCGGTTGGCCGGGTGGGAGGCCGGCTTGTGTTATAAAAGTTTGTTAGTTCTTAGCCATTTTTCATGTGGGCATCCTTTCTTGCCTTTGGCTCTTGCCAGTCGGACAGTCGATTCTTCGAGCTGCGACTTTCGACAAGAGAGGGCTTGGGTGCCGGCACACTACTTATGTGACTGTAGGTAGAACTTGAATATAACTCAAGGCGGCTAGTCCCCGGGCTGACTGATCGGACCTGGTGCCAGACGAGAAAACAAATGTAGTAACATAATCATAGGCATGATGCTCATCATTCATAGATAAAAGAGGGTAGTCCCCGAGTGCTGCTCGGGGGGCCCGTTGTCTTGTACTTAATACAAATGGTAGCGTGGTACATACTACATTTTAACTGTAAAATCTTTGGAGAAGATTGGCGTTCCATGGTCGCTCCGATTCCTTGCCGGAATCATCTCTCTTGCGTGCCTTTGGCTTCTGCGCGTCGATCAAGTAGTAGGAGTCGTTGCCCAGAGCCCGGCTGATGACGAAGGGGCCTTCCCAAGGCGCCGAGAGCTTGTGTTGGCCGGCTGTTCACTGGATCAGCCGGAGCACAAGATCACCCTCTTGGAAGGATCTTGGCTTGACCTTCAGGCTGTGGTAACGGCGTAGGCCCTGCTGGTAGATGTCCGACCGGCTGAGGGCTAACAGCCGTCCTTCTTCCAGCAAGTCAACACCGTCTTCTCGTGCTTCCTTAGCCTCCGCCTCCGTGTACATGGTGACCCGAGGTGAGTCGAACTCAATGTCAGTTGGGATGACAGCCTCGTCACCATATACAAGGAAGAAAGGGGTGAAGCCGATTGACTTGTTTGGGGTAGTGCGCAAGCTCCAGAGGACAGCCGGCAGCTCGTCGAGCCAGCAGCCGGCCGAACGCTCCAGTGGCACGACCAAGCGGAGCTTGATTCCGGAGATGATGAGGCCGTTTGCTTGCTCGACTTGGCCGTTTGACTGCGGGTGATCAACGGACGCTAAGTCCAGTCAGATGCCCTGTGTCGCGTAGAAACGTGCCAGTGCTCCCTTGGCAAAATTTGTGCCGTTGTCTGTGATGATGCTGTGTGGTACATCATACCGGGTTGTAATATCTGCGATGAATGTCACGACAGTCGGCCCATTCAGTTTCTTTATCGGCTTCGCTTCAATCCACTTGGTAAATTTGTCCACAGCAGCGAGCAGATGTGTCATGCCGCCGCGCGCCGTCTTGAACGGGCCCACCATGTCTAGTCCCTAGACGGCAAAAGTCCAGGTGAGGGGGATGGTCCTGAGTGCAGAAGCCGGCATGTGTTGCTTGGAGCCGAAGACTTGGCACCCTTTGCAGTGTTTGACTAACTCCTTGGCGTTGTCCAAAGCAGTCGGCCAGAAGAAACCATGGCGGAAAGCTTTAGCGACGAGTGATCTTGAGGCCGCATGGTGGCTACATTCGCCTTGGTGGATGTCTTTGAGGATTGCTATGCCCTTCTCTGGCTCGACGCGGCACTGGAAGACTCCAGTAACGCTGCGCCTAACAAGCTCTCAGTTCATTATTGTGTATGCTCCGGCTCGGCGTTGGACTTGTCTTGTCAAGATCTCGTCAGTCGGCAGCTCTCCATTTACCAGGAAGTGGAGGATGGCCTGGGCCCATGATGGATCTGTGACTTCTTCTATTGCCAATACGACTACTTCGACCAGGGCGGGTGGGCTGGGTGGTGAAGAGTTGGAGTCGGCCACCGCCTATTGTGTCGATGTAGTCCCCGGGCCGACTGCCACAGTCCCCGAGCCGGGTTCTGAAGTCCCCGGGCCAGGTGCGACTATGGCAGTCCCCGAGCCGCCTGTCGAAGTCCCCTAGCCGCCTTCTTGGTTTGTCAAGTCAGATCCGACAGCGTCGGGGTCAGGCGGCACGAAGATGGAATAAGATTCTGGAGATGTCTTGACAGACGGCTTGAGGAGGCGTTGGAGAGAGACGCCAGTTGGTATGGCTTGTCGGGTGGAGCCTATTTGTGCCAGGGCATCTGCTTGGTCGTTGTCGGCCCGTGGCATGTGGAGGAACTCGCATCCTTCAAAATATCCATTGAGTTGCTGAACGAGGAAGCGGTAGCTCGCCATGTTTGCGTCCTTGGCGTCCCAATCGCTAGATGATTGCTGGACTACCAAATCCGAGTTGCCATAGCACAGGATCCGGCGGATGCCGAGTTCTTTGGCTAGCCGGAGCCCGTGTATGAGCGCCTCGTACTCAGCCACATTGTTGGAGGCGGCAAAATGAATTTGCAATTTTTATCTGAGCTTGTCGCCCTTGGGAGAGGTGAGGACGATGCCGGCTCCCAAGCCGGTGCGCATCTTGGATCCGTCGAAGTGCATCCGCCAATGAGTGGAGTTGGGGGCCGGTGGCATGTACTGGGTCTCGGCCCAGTCAACAAGGAAGTCGACCAATGCCTGGGACTTGATGGTGGTGCGAGACTGGTAGAAGATTGTATAGGGAGCCAGCGCAATGGCCCATTTTGCCACTCGGCCGGATGCATCCCGGCTGCGTATGATCTCGGCGAGCGGGGCAGTGCATACGACCGTGATGGGGTGCTCATGAAAGTAGGGTTGAGCTTCTTGGCGGCGAAGTACACACCATAGCACATCTTCTGATAGTGTGGGTAGTTCTGCTTCGAGGTGGACAACACTTCACTCAGATAATATACCGGCCTCTGGACTAACTGAGCTCGGCCTTCTTTTGGGCGCTGAACCACGATAACGGTGCTGACCACCCGGTTAGTGTCGGAAATGTAAAGGAGCATGGGCTCTTTCTCAGTCGGTGCCGCCAAGACAGGCGGCATGGACAACATCTTCTTTAGCTCGTGGAAAGCTTGGTCTACCTGGTCATTCCACTCGAAGTGAGTGGATTTCTTCATGAGTCGGTAGAGGGGGAGAGCCTTCTCTCCGAGCCGGCTGATGAAGCGGTTGAGGGAGGCCAGACATCCGGTAAACTATTGGACATCTCGCAGCTTGGTGGGAATCTTCATTCTCTCTATGGCCTTGATCTTCACCGGGTTGCATTCGATGCCGCGTTCGGAGACCAGGAAGCCTAGAAGCTGGCCGACTGGTACTCCGAACACGTATTTCTCGGGATTGAGCTTGATCTAAAACCGGCGCAAGTTTTCAAATGTCTCTCTGAGGTCTTCCAGCAAGGTGTCGTGCTTCTCCGTCTTCACCACAATATCGTCTACATATACGTGGGCATTCCTGCCGAGTTGCTTGAGGAGGAATTTCTGCATGCAACGCTGAAAAGTGGCACCAGCATTTCTCAAGCCGAATGTCATAGTCAGGTAGCAGAAAGCTCCAAACAGTGTGATGAAGGCGGTTTTTAGGCGGTCAGGGGAGTCCAATTTTATCTGGTGGTAGCCCGAGTAAGCATCCAAGAAGCTCAACAGCTTGCATCCGGCTATGGAGTCTATCACTTGATCAATCCTTGGCAGAGCAAAAGGATCTTTGAGGCTGGCTTTGTTGAGGCTAGTGTAGTCAATGCACATGCGCCACTGCTTGTTCTTCTTCAACACCAGGACCGGGTTTGCAAGCCACTCTGGGAAGAACATGTCCATAATGAAGTCGGCTGCTAGAAGTCGGGCTATTTCTTCTCCGACTACTCTTCTCTTCTCTTCTGACAGGTGGCGCAAGGGCTGCTTGACCGGCTTGGCGTCAGATCGGACATGTAGCTTGTGATCGGCGAAATCCGTCGGAACACCCGACATGTTTTTGGGAGACCATGCGAAGATGTCCCGATTCTCACGGAGGAAATTGACGAGCTCACTTTCCTATTTGCTGTCGAGGACGGTGCCCATGACAGCGTACCTCTCTGGGTGCTCCGGGTCCAGAGGTATCTTCTTTGTCTCTTTGGCCGGCTGGAAAGAACCTTGAGCATCACATTCCTTGGGGTCGGGGGACAGGACCGGCTGCTTGTCGGCCATGGCCACGACTCGAATCCAGCATCTTCTTCTCTTCAGCAATGACGAGGGACTCGGCCAGCCGGCTGCTGGCTGCCGCACACTCAGAGGATTTCTTGTAGTCTCCAACTACGGTGATGATGCCCTTGGAACTCGGCATCTTCATCTTGAGGTAGGCGTAGTGGGGCACAACCATGAACTTGGCCAGAGCAGGTCAGCCAAGTAGTGCGTGGTAAGGGCTCTCCAGATCCACCACTTCAAACCATATTGCTTCTCGACGGAAATGATCTTTGTCCCCAAAGAGAACATCTATCTTGATCTTGCCGATTGGTGAGCAGGACAGGCCGGGTACGATTCCGTGGAACACGGTCCGACTAGGCATGAGTTGCTTCGTCTTGATGTTCAGCTTCTCCATGGTGTCACGGTACAGTATGTTGATGCTGCTCCCGCCATCTATCAGCACACGGGAGAATCGGGCAGCTCGCCTTTCTGTCGGTAGGGTGGCGTCCAAAACCAATGCATAAGAGCCGGGAGACGGCATCACCTCTGGGTGATCGGCCCGGCTCTAACTGATCGGCTTCTCCGACCAGTGCATGAACTCGGGGTTGTTGGAGACGACCGTGTTGACTTCTTGGTGCTGTGGGTGCCGACTGCACTGGTCTTCAGGCTGGCTGGTAAAAACGACATAGGCGGCATGCTTGTTGGGGAACTCGTCTTGAACAGCCCCGACCGCTGGCCGAGCGGCCGACTGCTGAGGGGCTGGAGGCGGCTGGCCAGCGGGCGGAGGCGGCACCAGCCCTTCGCCCTTGGAGATTAGAGTGAGCCAATGGCACTTCCAAGTCGTGTGCTTGGATGCCTCCGCGCCGCTGTGGAACTTGCAAGGGGCATCAAGGGCTTGCTCATAGGAGAAAGCCGACTGCCAAGCTGGCCTGCCGCCCTTCTGCTTCTTGGGCGCGGGCTGCCCTTCGGGTTGTTCATCTTCGACTGTGGCCACCTGCCAACTGGTGGAAGGCGGCATAGGAGCCTTGCGCTTGTTGTCATTCTGGTACGGGCGTCGGCTGGAGTCTCCAGCCGGCGTCTTAGGAGCCGGAGCGAGCACCTTCCCGGAGGCATCTACTCGGAGCTCGGTCTTCATTGAAGAGTCGGCCGTGGCGTACTTGTCTGCTATGACCAGCAGCTCGTCGAGGGTAGTCGGCTCGTCGCAGAGGAGCCGGTGCTTGAGGAGGGTGCCTTCTTGGCACCCGGCGGTGAAGTACTCTATGGCTTGAACCTCGTGCACCCCCTCGTAGGAGTTGTGGAGCTCGGCCCAACGCGTGAGGTAGTCGCGAGTTGATTCATCAGGCCCTTGAATAGACAAGGAGAGCTGTCGGGGCTTGGGAGCCCGTTTGTAAGTGCTGGTGAAGTTGCGTATGAAGGCTTCTGTGAAGTCTAGCCAGCTATTGACGCTGTAGGGCTTGAGGCTATTGAGCCAGGTGCGTGCTGTGCCTTGGAGCATGAGGGGGACATATTTCACGGCAACCCGCCTGTTGTCGTTTGCTATGCGAACCGCAGTGGAGTAATCGATCAACCAGTCTTCCGGCTTCATGGAGCCATTGTACTTGGGTGTGTCTCTCGGGAGCGAGAACCCTTTCGGGAAGGGCTCGTCGCGGATGCGGGGGCCAAAGCAAGGCGGGCCGACATTGTCTTCTTCTTCTAATGCCAGGGATCATGCTAGGCGGTCGATTCGATGGCGGGCGTCATTCTCGCCGACTCCTTCGCGGCGGCCTAGTCGGCCGCTGAGAGTCGGGTGCATGACAGGCGGTGTGGTGGGGTATCTCTCCCCAGGAGGCGGAGGAGGAGGCGGATCGCCTCGTCGTTCCATAGCTCGAGGATGGCCTTCCGTGTCACGCTCGATGGTGACTCGAGTCCGACTGCGGCTAGCAGCCGGCTCCTTCTCTTGCCTTGTGCGGGCGCCACCCGTAGTCGGCTTCCGTGACGTCGCGCCATGCTCTTGGCGAGGGGGGCCTCCAGCGCGGACGCCGGCTTCGTGCCGCTTCGCGGCCGCATCGATCAACTGCTGGACGCGTCTGGTCATGTAGGGGAGCTCGTCGGCCCCCAGTCCATTCAGCTCATCTACGACCGACTGGGCGATGTGTAGGTTCTCGAGAGGTGTGGCGTAGACTGGGTGGTCTGCTCCCTGCATGTCGGCAATGGCCACGCCGCGCTTCTTGACGACGCCGGACCGGCTCGGCCCGTCGGGAGGCGGAGCACCAAAGGCGGCGCCATCGACTTCACGCTGGTGAGCCTCAGTGAGGCCTCTCATGGTGGCTATCTTCTGGCCCTCCGCAATAAGGGCAAGGCGGCGTGCCTCCAGCACCTCGGCGTCGGCGTCGGCCGGGATGGGGGAGGACAGGTTGTGCAGCGCCGCTTGCAGGGCGTCATGCGCGTTCTCGCCAGAGGTGACACCGTGGCTGATGACTAGCACCTCGGTGACGGCGCTGCCGCCACTGTAGGCTCAAGGGAGAGGGTCGTCGAAGACCACCACGTTGGTAGGCAAGGCGTCAAGCAATGCCGTGTCGGAGTCGACAAGCATCGGGTCGGTGGAGCCAACTGACTCCAGATCCACAGCAGGCTCGCTGGAGACGTGGAGTTGGTCGAGGAGGCTGACGAGGCGACTCTCTAGGCAGCCGGTGCCCGCGTCGGACGCGGGCTCGTCGGAGATGCGAGCCTCGCCAAGAAGATCGGCAAGGCAGCTCGCCGTGCAGGCGTCGTCGACACCTTGCAGCGCGTCGGGGCAAGCGCCATCGGGAGTGCCGGGCTAGCTACGCTCGTGGGGGAGGAAAAGGGTTCCCGTCCAAAGCAGGTGTCCAGACGACGGTGCACCTGGCCCCATGGTGGGCGCCAAAGTCGGGTGGTTGGTGGGACATATGCCAACGGGTGGCTTATCATTATGGGAGCTAATAAGACATCGCCGGTGCCTGGAAACGGGATGAGGCGAAGACATGCACGCCGGTGGATCTTACCCAGGTTCGGGGCTCTCCGTGGAGATAACACCCCTAGTCCTGCTCTACGGGGTCTCCGCATGATCACTAGATCAACAAGTAGCTACAAGAGGCTCCTTGAGCTATTTGGCGAGAGGAAGAAGAAGGGCAAGGCTAGCTCTCTTCTCCCCTCAATGTTGTGTCTAAAACTATCAGAGTCCAACCCTTTGCATGGGTGCCCTGGGGGGTTTATATAGGCCTACCCCACATCGTCTCCCGATCAGTTAGATTGGGCCGAGGACCCCCACGACCGTATACTCATGGGCCAGTTCGGACAGCTCCTGCCGCATACAAGGAAGACTCCACTAGACTTGGCGCCCAAGACAAGGACTCTCCTAAACCCTAGGCCTCCGGTGTCTTATATAAACCAAGGCCAGGCTAGTCAATAGACAATCTCATATTCATTACTACAATCTCGTGGTAGATACCTCTACTATGTACTATCCCCCATATGAATACAATCAAAAGCAGGACGTAGGGTATTATCTCTTCAAGAGAGCCCGAACCTGGGTAAAATCCCGTGTCCGTGGTATTATCGCTCCAAGACGCCTAGCTTAGGACCCCTACTACGAGATATGCCGGATTTAACACCGACACCCGGCGCCACTGCCGGCCACCCCTCTCCCACCGCCACCAGCCGCGCGTGCCCCGCATCTCTCCCCCACCCACCCCTTCCCCCGCGTTCTCGTTCGCTCGCTCGCCCCCAGGAGGAGACGGGAGGCCCCCTGTCGCTCCGTCTTCTCCGGCCCCCTCCCCGTCCCTCTCCCTCCCCACTACTAGGGAAAAGCTTATACACAGAATCTTAGCAGTAGCGCTGTGTAAAATGAGGCGCTGCAGCTACTTAGTAGTAGCGCATGTCATTAAGATGCGCTATTGCTATCCTTTTAGCATCAGCGTGTTTTATTGAAATGCGCTGCTACTAAGTTTAAAATGGGGCATAATGACTAGCCCCACTTAGTAGCAGCGCGTATCCAGGCACCGCCCTACTGCTATGCTCCGTAGTAGTAGCGCTTTTCTTCGACACGCGCTACTACTAACCCTAGCTTATCGTCCCCGCGCGACCGCCCCCTCACTCTCCCTCTCATTCACTCTCTCCCCCGCGCCCCCGTCGTTTGGCGCCGTCGCCATTCCCTGACGACCACCGTATCCGTTCCTCCTCCACTGAGATAGTCCCTCCTCCCTCCTCCTCCGTCCACCCCCTCCTCCCTCCTCCACCGGTCGCCCCTTCCTCCCTCCTCCATCGGCCGCCCCCTCCTTCCTCCTCCACCGGCCGCACCCTCCTCCCTCCTCCTCCGGCCTCCCACTGTACTTGTATATTGTAATTTTTTACTGTTTTTAGTAAGTGTTTAATATAATTAGTAAGAAAATTAATAGAACTAGTTGAACTAGTTTCTAAGAATTAGTTTATTTTTATTTATAGTAAGTGCTTAGTTAAACTAGTTAAATTAATAGAACTAGTTTATTTTTAGTAAGAACGAATTTATTTTTAGTAAGAACTAGTTTATTGTTATTAATAGTAAGTGTTAAGTTGAACTAGTTGAATTAATATAACTAGTTTATTTTTAGATAGAAAATTTAGGCACATGAGAATTGATGATAATCAAAATTTACTATAGAACTAGTTTATTTTTAGTAAGAAAATTAATAAAACTAGTTTATTTTTTTATGTCATTACCACTTTGTCATCAAAGAATGCTATATGAGATTTGATGATCTAATTAAAATTTTACTCAGTGGAATATGCATGCTTAGTCCTGTCTCCTTGGAGTGATCGTTATCCGAGCTACCTCCACTTCCTCTACACCCGAGTCAGCAAGCTAAAAGTCCACCTCCTCCTTCTCCACCTTCCACTACATCTGAACTAGGGTATTTAGTTATGCTTCTTAATCAAATGAAATGTTCGGATTATAAGATATATTGAAATGTTTTTGTTAATATTGAACCATTGAAATGCAATGAGCACCATTTTATGCTCATGTCCGAAGTTGTCATTCATTTCCGAGTGACCTATGTTTTGCTGGAGTGTTGATTCATTTCCGTTCCAGCAAATTTCAGGCTCTCGATATGTCCTATTTTAGCAAACGTCATGCCGGATTTTTCAGTGAAAATAAGCATGACTTGTGCTAGAATATGTAGGAAATATCGAGTGCCCCGGATTTTCTAGAAAGAGAACTAAATGACATTTCGAGTTGACTTTAAGTCTGTCGAGGCTCCATACATGACTGTCCAAAAATTAGTGAGGGAGAGTCTCCACCATATACGAGAGAAGAATGCCGACTGTTCTCGTGGGGGTCGCTTTTCGTGTAAATGAACAATGCCATGTAATTACTTTACTTTATTGCTAAAACGTTAGACATAGTAGTAGAAGTAATAGTTGGTGAGACAACTTATTGGAGACACGATGATGGAGATCATGATGTCATGCCAGTGACGATGATGATCATGGAGCCCCGAAGATGGAGATCAAAAGGAGCAAAATGATATTGGCCATATCATGTCACTATTTGATTGCATGTGATGTTTATCATGTTTATGCATCGTATTTGCTTAGAACAACGGTAGTAAATGAGATGATCCCTCATTAAAATTTCAAGAAAGTGTTCCCCCTAACTGTGCACCATTGCAAAAGTTCGTTGTTTCGAAGCACCACGTGATGATCGGGTGTGATAGATTCTAACGTTCACAGACAACGGGTGTAAGACAGATTTACACACGCGAAACACTTAGGTTGACTTGATGAGCCTAGCATGTACAGACATGGCCTCGGAACACAAGAGACCGAAAGGTCGAGCATGAGTCGTATGGTAGATACGATCAACATGAAGATGTTCACCGATGATGACTAGTCCGTCTCACGTGATGATTGGACACGGCCTAGTTGACTCGGATCATCTAATCACTTAGATGACTAATAGGGATGTCTATCTGAGTGGGAGTTCATTAGATGAACTTAATTATCCTGAACATAGTCAAAAGCCCTTTGCAAATTATGTCGTAAGCTCGCACTTTAGTTCCACTGTTTAGATATGTTCCTAGAGAAAATATAGTTGAAAGTTGACAGTAGCGATTATGCGGACAGTAGAAAGCTTATGTCCTTAATGCACCTCTCAGTGTGCTGAACCCCAAACGTGGTCTGTGGATGTTGCGAACATCAGACATACACGTTTTGATGACTACATGATAGTTCAGTTAAAAGGTTTAGAGTTGAGGCACCAAAGACGTTTTTCGAAACGTCATGGAACATATGACATGTTTCGAGGGCTGAAATTGGGATTTCAGGCTCGTGCCCACGTCAAGAGGTATAAAGACCTCGAACGATTTTCTTAGCCTGCAAACTAAGGGAGAAAAGCTCAATCGTTGAGCTTGTGCTCAGATTGTCTGAGTGCAACAATCACTTGAATCGAGTGGGAGTTGATCTTCCAGATGAGATAGTGATGTTTCTCCAAAGTCATTGCCACCAAGCTGCTAGAGCTTCGTGATGAACTATAACATATCAGGGATAGATATGATGATCCTTGAGGTATTCACGATGTTTGACACCGCAAAAGTAGAAATCAAGAAGGAGCATCAATTGTTGATGGTTGGTGAAACCACTAGTTTCAAGAAGGGCAAGGGCAAGAAGGGGCACTTCATGAAACGGCAAATCAGTTGCTGCTCCAGTGAAGAAACCCAAGGTTGAACCCAAACCCGAGACTAAGTGCTTCTGTAATAAGGGGAACAACCACTAGAGCAGAATTACCCTAGATACTTGATAGATAAGAAGGCTGGCAAGGTTGATAGAAGTATATTGGATATACATTATGTTAATGTGTACTTTACTAGTACTCCTAGTAGCACCATGGTATTAGATACCGGTTCGGTTGCTAAGTGTTAGTAACTCAAAATAAAAGCTATGGAATAAATGGAGACTACCTAAAGGTGAGCTGACGATATGTGTTGGAAGTGTTTCCATGGTTGATGTGATCAAGCATCGCACGCTCCCTCTACCATCGAGATTGGTGTTAAAACTAAATAATTATTATTTGGTGTTTGCGTTGAGCATAGACATGATTGGATTATGTCTGTCGCAATATGGTTATTAATTTAAAGAGAATAATGGTTACTCTGTTTATTTGAATAATACCTTCAATGATCTTGCACTTAAAAGGAATGGTTTATTGAATCTCGATCGTAGTGATACACATTTTCATGCCAAAAATATAAGATAGTAATAGTAGTACCACTTACTTGTGGCACTGCCATGTAAGTCATATTGGTGTAAAACGCATGAAGAAGCTCCATGTTGATGGATCTTTGGACTCACTCTTTTTTGAAAAGTTTGAGACATGCAAACCATGTCTATTGGTGTATACGCATGAAGAAACTCCATGCAGATGGATCGTTTGGACTCACTTGATTTTGAATAACTTGAGATATGCAAATCATACCACATAGGCAAGATGACTGAAAAGCCTCGTTTTCAGTAAGATGGAACAAGATAGCAACTTGTTGGAAGTAACACACTTTGATGTGTGCAGTCCAATGAGTGCTGAGGCATGCAGTGAATATCGTTATGTTTTACTTCACAGATGATTTAAGTAGATACTATATATTTACTTGATGAAACACAAGTCTGAATTATTGAATGGTTCAAGTAATTTTAGAGTGAAGTTGAAGGTCATTGTGATAAGAGGATAAAATGTCTATGATATGATCATAGAGATGAGTATCTGAGTTACGAGCTTTGGCACACAATTAAGACATTGTGGAAATTGTTTCACAATTAATACCGCCTGGAACACCATAGTGTGATGGTGTGTCCGAACATCATAGTTGCACCCTATTGGATATGGTGCATACCATGATGTCTCTTATTGAATTACCACTATCGTTCATGGGTTAGGCATTAGAGACAACCGCACTCACTTTAATAGGGCACCACGTAATTCCGTTGAGACGACACCATTTGAACTATGGTTTGGAGAAACCTAAGTTGTTGTTTCTTAAAAGTTTGGGGCTGCGACGCTTATGTGAAAAGTTTCATCGTGATAAGCTCGAACCCAAAACGGATAAATACATCTTCATAGGGTACCCAAAATGGTTGGGTATACCTCCTATCTCAGATCCGGAAGCAAAAGTAATTGTTTCTAGAAACGGGTCCTTTCTCGAGGAAAAGTTTCTCTCGAAAGAATTGAGTGGGAGGATGGTGGAGACTTGATGAGGTTATTGAACCGTCACTTCAACTAGTGTGTAGCAGGGCACAGGAAGTTGTTCCTGTGGCGCCTACACCAATTGAAGTAGAAGCTTATGATAGTGATCATGAAGTTTCGGATCAAGTCACTACCGTACCTCGTAGGGTGACAAGGATGCGTACTACTTCAGAGTGGTACGCAATCCTGTCTTAGAGGTCATGTTGCTAGACAACAATGAACCTATTAGCTATGGAGAAGCGATGGTGGGCCCGGATTCTGTCGAATGGCTCGAGGCCATAAAATCCGAGAAAGAATCCATGAATTTGGAAGAAATACTTGATGGTCGTAAGGCCATTGGGTACAGATGGATTTTAAAAGGAAGACATACAATGATGGTAAGAATCACCATTAAGAAAGCTCGACTTGTCGTTAAGATGTTTTCCGACAAGTTCAAGGAGTTGACTACGGTGAGGCTTGCTCACTCGTAGTGATGCTAAGAGTCTGTTGGAATTGGATTAGCAGTTACTGCATTATTTATGAAATCTTGCAGATAGAATGTCAAATAACCATTGTTTCCTCGACAGTTTTCTTGAGGAAAGGTTGTATGTGATACAACCAGAAGGTTTTGACAATCCTGAAGAACGCTAACAAATATGCAAAACTCCAGCAATCCTTCTAAGGACTGGAGTAAGCATCTCGAACCAGGCGGTCCCGACGATGCTGGAGGAAGAAGACGAGAGATTGAAGGTGCATGCCAGCCTTTGGATATATATCCAATGGCTGTGGATGTCATAATCATTTGTTGACCAAGTTGACAACGCCCTGCGTAGGCTTCGACCTATTGGCCCACATGTCAGCCTGCAAAAATGTGGCATATATTTAACCCATGTTTTCTAGAATGTACAGTCCATTTGCTGGTTTGGGTGAACAAATAATTTCGTGTCAATCAAGCCCATTTATATTTTGTAAGAAATTCCAGCCCATTTGCACTTCCTTGAAATACACGAATTAGCTGGGCTCACTATATATATAATGTTATGTTAGAAGGAGCAATTAATATCAAAAAAATAAACCGGAGAGGCACATTATATATTATATATATATATATATATATATATATATATATGGTGGGTCTAATATGATAACACCCTTAAGAGTCTTATTCTGCTAACAGTAGCTCTTATTCTGCTAACACCCCGAAACGAACCGGACACAGCAAAGACCAAAAAAAGAAACATCCCACCTCACCCGTGCTACCCACTACCCATCTTCCCCAGTCCTCACCCCCCGCACCACAACCCTCCTCCCACTTCCTCCCGCAGCCGGCGCGCCCCCAACTCCCTCCCACGGTCGGCGCCCACCTACCTACCTCCCTTGGCCGCCGCGCTCAAACCCCATCCAACCACTGGCGACCCCAGCGGCCATGGTGGGAGCCGAACGCCAAAGGAATCCTGCAAGGCCTCCACCACCGGATCCGGCCACCATGGCCATCGGTGCAGCCACAAGCCGACGGATCCGGCTGCGACCCACCACCTCCCGCACGTGGTGGCCTGATGGGAGGGCCGACGAGCTCCATGCCATGCTGGGCTCCTCCAGTGCCACCACTTGCTTCTTCCCCACACTACCTCCCGCTCTGCCTCCCCGCACTTTTCCAGCGAGCCGCCAATCCTCCACGCGCGTTAGCGGTGCCCTGGCCTTTCTTCCCGCAACGTGTCCCAACCCTTCTGCCCCCGCCCGCCTCACCCCGCCACCTCCCGGCGCACCTCCTTCCCTCCCTCCACCCTCTCGCATGCCACGGATCCATGGCCCTCAATCCTTCCCCGGGCGGATCTAGTTGAGGTCGACGGGCACCATTGCATCTCCTTCCCCTTCCCAGGCATCGTCAACCGTCCCCTTGCCTCGATCTACAGCAACGCTGACGACCGGCAGTAGGGTGCGCTGCCCTTCCTCTCCCCTCGAATTTTTGGGGCACGGACGACACATCGCGGTATCCGGCAGTCGGGCTCGAGGGTGGAGGCCGCCGCCGATCCCCTACTGGATCTCTTTCCACCAAGACCCGACGACCTCACCTTCGATCGGGTCTCCCGTTGACAACGCCTCACCCCATCCTCTCTACACTCTTCTCCTTGGACGGCTGCGCACAGTCACCATCTCCAGCATGTGGTTTCACCAGAAGGAGCCCGGGGAGCGCCTCTCTCTCACCATCGTGGCATTTTTGACACAGGGGCTTGTAGTTCGCAAAATAATTTTTGTGTATTCTTTCAGATTATTGTTGTTGATTTGAGTGAATTCTGTTTCTAATGAAGTTTTTTAATTCTTCAGTGTAGTTCGCCTGGCGCCGGCATGAGGTTCGCTAGCTCCTGCTTGCAGTTTTTTTGATAGGAAAAGGTGGTAGCTCCTGCTTGCAGTTCGCCATGGTAGATGGGCTGATGCATCCCACTTGAAGGAGTCTTGTCGTTCACTGCATTCAACAAGGAAAAAGCAAAAGAGTGTAGTCTTGTGATGCAGCCCACTTGTTTCATTTTTGTGTGTATTTTTGAAGTTGGGGTGGAGGAAGACAGTGGTTTTTGTGTGTATTTTGCTCACGAGTGACATTTTTTCCGCTTTTCAGATTTTGGCTGCCATCCCATGAGCGCACAGGTGCAGTGCTATGGGGACTTGACATGAAGTGCGCCGGCGCCGGCTTGCATTTCATGGACAAAAATGTGGATTTATTTTTTAAGTCCCTCGTCACTGTAATTTGTGTGTGTTTGTATTGTGGATTAAAAATAGGATCATTGCAGTTTGCACTACTAGAGAAATGCTTACCAGTAGCGCTTGTTTTTGTGCTACCAGTAGCGCGGGGACCAGCGCTACTGCTACGACGCTACAGCTATTTTCTAGCAGTAGCGTGTTTATAGACCAACGCTACTGGTAATTTCAACTACTAGTAGCGCATTTTTAGGCCAGTGCTACTTCTAACATTTATGTTTTCTTTTTAATATTTTGGCGTTGTACATGTTTAAACAGATATATCTTTTATACAATAACAACTCATCATGAACTAGTTTGTTTAAATAGCATATTCATTACCAGTAGTCATCACCACCAAACAATGCTCGTCAATGAGACATCATATATATAACCAGTTGGTCACTAGTCATAATCACAACTCCTCATCCTCCTCATCAACTCTAACACATTATAGCACATAATAACACATTCTACCTAGGACCTACTCCTCTCATAGGATCTACTCTACCCTCTCTTAGGTAAAATATAATAAAATAAGATAGGCATTGACTCTTCATTAAGGAAACTGAGCTCTCCATAATGAAGAATGGAGTTCATCCTGTCTCCAAGTCTTGGCCTATGCACAATGTTGCTTCCAAGTAGCTCTCTACGATGGTTGAAACATTTTTTCCAATCATTTATTATCATGGCTTCTTCGCTTTTAGAAATCCGGTATGGACAGGAGTGATGTGGATACTATGGCTGACCTGGCCGTGGTGGCCGTAACCTCATAACTTCAACGCGACATCTTGGCAACATCATATGAGGCACACAATCCATCGGGATTTTCTGTTTAAAAACATAGTAATAACTTTGTAGTTAGCAATGTAGTTAGCAATGTTCAAAGATGCACGGATGTCATAATAGTAGAAAATCTTACCATGATATCTCCATTGATGTTACCGTAGCACACCACGTGCACTAGTGGCACATATGGACCATAATTTTCAGGAATTCGATAATAGCTATTGTAATTCTCTAGATCAGTAAAAAAGTGATAAGACCATCTTTCTCCTTATAAGTTAATTGTGCTTCATCGTTGTAGTAGTAGGTTCTGTCTACCATCTTCCGTACATTTTTTGAAGAATGAAAATAAGCTGTCAATGGAAATAAGCTGTCAAATATTTTGAAATTAACAATATAAATTACTTAGCAAAATTTGACATGACCTTTGCTAAAAACAGGACCAATCGAGCGCCTGAAATTTGCCAGAACGTAAACGAATCGACATTTCTGGCAAAACATAGGACACTCGGGAAAATATGACATTGTCCAAAATGTGACATGTTCAAAATATGACATGTCCACTGCAATTTTGCATAAAACAGGAAAAAATTCTTTAACTGAAAAAATAACAACAATTGCTTTAACTAAAAACATACCTAGAATTCTGTTAACTACACCTAAAACAACTAAAACACCTAAAATTCTGTTAACCACACCTAAAATAACTAAACCACCTAAAATTCTATTAACTAAACCTAAAACAACTAAAACACCTAAAACAACTAAAATACCTAAAACAAATTCAACATTATTCTAAGAACACCTACATTATTCTAAGAACCTACGTTTTTAACTAAAACACCTAAAAATTTAACTAAAACACCTGAAAATTCAACTAAAGCACCTGCATTATTTAACTAAAACACCTACAAATTCAACTAAAACACCTAAAAATTAACTACTCTCTAATAACTATAACCAGGGAGGGAGGGAGGAGGAGGAAGGAGGGAGGAGTATACCTCTCGGTGGAGGAGGGCCGGCGCGGGGGGGCGATAGGCGGGGGAGGATGGCCGGTGCAGGGGCGGGCGGCAGGGGAGGAGGGCCGGTGCGGGGGGGGGGGGGGCAGGGGAGGAGGGCCGGTGCGGGGGGGCCGCCGACAGGGGAGGAGGGCCGGCGCCGGGGAGGGCGGCCGGAGTAGGATGCGGGGGCGGCGGATGGATCGGGGGACGACTGGGATTCGATCTAGTGTTAGCGTGTGTGAGTGTGAGTGAGGGGAGGGGTGGTGCGCGGGCCGGCGCGGGGGGAAGAAGAGAGGTGGGCTTAGCGGCAGCACGGGGTAGGCGGCCCAGCGCTATAGCTAAAGCTGCAACGGGGGCGCGAGAGCGTGGCCCATTAGCAGTAGCGCTTGCTGTGAAATCCAGCGCTATTGCTAACGTGCACTTGTTGCGTTTATGTTGGCCGGCGCTACTGCTAAATAGCAGTAGCGATGGGTATCTAACCAACGCCACTGCTAAATGTCTACCTATAAGCATTTTCCTAGTAGTGTTGTTCGCCCTGTCTCGTTGTCCAGAGAAGTATAGATTGCAACTCTACTGAAAACGTGCATTGAAGACAACAACACATTTTTTAAGTGCAGCTCACTTGTTTCATTGTCGCAGTGATCTTGTCTCTCCCAGTGGTTCACTATGTTGCCAATTGCAAAAACAAATTGGGAGAAAGGAAATTGGAAAAAGTTAAATTTTTATGCAGCTCACTCTGTTGTTGTGTGCAGTAGAAACAAAATTGGAAAAAGAAAAATTAGATGCAGTATAGTCACCTCGTCCCTGCAGTGCATACTCATTGATATAAAACGTCACGGAGGCAATAAAAGAAAAATAATGT
This sequence comes from Triticum aestivum, assembly GCF_018294505.1. Lineage (NCBI taxonomy): Eukaryota > Viridiplantae > Streptophyta > Magnoliopsida > Poales > Poaceae > Triticum > Triticum aestivum. Next base: position 58,377,920 of record NC_057798.1, read on the forward strand.
GGTTCACTTTTCATAGTCTTGAGGTTCACCAACGCTCAACATGAAGTGCACCCCACCTCGTTTGGAAAAATGGAAAAATTTACGTCCCACAAAAAATAAATAATGCAGTGCACTTACCCGTCCGATGAAGTGCGGGTTTTATTCTAAATAAGTGCACTCCACCTCGTTTGGTAAAATTTACGTCCCACAAAAAAGAAATCATGCAGTGCACATGTTTGTCCGATGAAGTGTAGTTTTTAGTCTAAAAGAAGTGCGGTTTCTGTCTGATGCAGTACATATGACGATTTTGGTGCCGCGAAAAAACAGTGTCCGCATTTCGTTAACATCAAAATTGCTTCTAAACCGTAAGGAATCGGAGAGAGTGTTCTATATGAAAAAGTTGCTCCTCATCAATATCTTTCCAACGGCGTATAATTTGAATCATTTCGACCAGCGGTTTGTAAAAAATTCGTGAAAAACGGCCGCTGCCTCTCGTCGTCCGCCGCACCATTTTTAAAATTAACTTAAAACCGTAAGGAATCTCAAAAACATTTCAACATATGAAAGTTGCACCTCGTCTGTAGCATTCCAACGGCGTATCATACGCCTCGTTTCGACAAATAGTTAGAAAACTAGGGCGAAAACAGTACCGAAAATTTGAAAAACAGAATTCCGTGATTTAGCAAATTTGAAACTTCTCTTAAACCGTAACGAATAAGGGAAAATAATAGATATGAAAAAGATGTGCCTCGATGATATCTTTCCGACAGTGTATCATTTGCTTCGTTTTGTCGAGCGATTTAGAAGAAATCGCGAAAAAACGCTCGCTGCCACTCGTCATGGGCCGCACCATTTTCAAAACTGCTCTTAAACCGTGTGGAATCTCGAAAAGTGTTCAACATATCAAAGTTGCGCCAAATTCATAGCTTTCCAATGGCATATAACATGCCTCATTCTGATAAATGGTTAAAAAACTAGAGTGAAAACATTACCAAAAAACAACGCGTGCAGTTTTTTCCGACGAGAAGTTCACTAGTGTGAGTACTGCAGCACACATGGTTCAAAGAATGACGTGCACTTGCGTTGAACGTGTAGTGTGGAAGTGTTATCAGAATATATATATACATAAACACTATTCTGATCACGGGATCAGAATAATATTCTGATCACAACCTGAACTGCCTGAGTAACGCGCCTGACCTTCTCTGTGAACTAGGTTGAACTTCTCGCAACATTGCCCAAATAGGGCTTGCTATATATTGTTGGAAAGCTATGGACACCAATATCATGACCCAACTTAAATTTTTGGCAAAATATAAGCGGTTTAAGAGCAGTTTTAAAAACCGTTTTTTCTTCACAGAAAAAACGTGAATCGTATTTTCGATCGCATTTCTAAACCGTTTATCGGAATGAGTCATATAATATGGCGTTGGAAAGCTGCTGCAAAACCGCTCCTTCCACATGTTGAAAGTTTTTTCTAATTCCCTATGATTAAAGAGTAATTTAAAAAAACGTAAAATTTCGTAAACCGAACAACTGAGTTCGTTTTTTCGATGTCAATTTTAAACGGCTAATCCAGTGGAGGCATATGCTATGGCGTTGGAAAGCTTATGAAAATGCGCTACTTTTTCATATTGAAAGTTTTTTCCTAATTTTGAATGGTTTAAGAGTAATTTAGAAAATGGTCCAAGTCCTACCGAGTTCGTATTTTCGAGCTAATTTTTTAACCATGCGTCCGAATGTAGCAAATGATATGGCGTTGGAAAGCTTGAACAAATGCGAAACTTTTTGGTATGTATTGTTTCTCCCAATTCTTTACGGTTTTAAGTCAGTTTCGAAAATGGCGAAAAACGTATTTTCTCAGTAATTTCTACGAATTTTATCGGAATTGGGCAAATAATATACCGTTGAAAAGCTACGGAAAATGCAAAACTTTTTCATGTTGATGGTTTTCGGTGATTCCTAGCCGTTTTCAAGTAATTCCGAAAACGGCGGGATCATTCGTTCTGCCTCTATCGCGAAACAGATTCTTCGAAAATGCACCGCGTGAAGAACCTGAACTTCTCGTTGCGTGTACCTGAACTTCACTCTGTTTTTTCACGTGATTTTTTTGCTCGTAGATCTTCATCCACTGCTTGTAGCTCTCCATCCCACTCACGGGAATTGAGCGGGTGATATACCGATGGAAAGCTGCTGTAAACACACAACTTTCCCGTGTTGATCATTTTTTCATACTCGCGATGATTTTGTAAGTTTTTCATCTGAAATTCATTCAGCGTAGTAGTTGAACTTCGTGTTATTTTCACGTTGAACTTCTGTGACGTATTTTTGTTTGTACACGCGCCTAAACTTCCCTCTGTACGAACCAGACCTTTATCGAAATTTTGAAAACCGTTTTTTCTTCATACAAAAAATGTGGATCATATTTTCAATCGCATTTCTAAACCGTTTAGCAACTAAATACTCATTTTAGATAGGAATCTCGCTCATAGGCGGATTTTGCACTCGGGTCGTGAAGAACTCACGTTTTTTGCAATTTTACTGCCTGAGTTGTTCGACCTGAACTTCCCCCTGTGCTAGGTTGAACTTCCCGCAACATGTCCCAAATAGGGCCTGCTATATACTGTTGGAAAGCTATGGACACGAGTATCATGACCCAAGTTAAATTTTTCGCAAAATGTAAGCGGTTTAAGAGCAGTTTTGAAAACCGTTTTTCTTCACACAAAAAACATGAATCGTAATTTCGATCGCATTTCTAAACCATTTATCGGAATGAGGCATATAATATGGCGTTGGAAATCTGCTGCAAAACCGCTCCTTCCACATGTTGAAAGTTTGTTCTAATTCCCTATGGTTAAAGAGTAATTTGAAAAACATAAAATTTCGTAAACCGAACAGCTGAGTTTGTTTTTTCGATGTCATTTCTAAACGGCTAATCCGATTGAGGCATATGATATGGCATTGGAAAGCTTATGAAAATGCGCTACTCTTTCATCTTGAAAGTTTTTTTCTAAGTTTGAATGGTTTAAGAGTAATTTAGAAAATGGTCCAAGTCCTACCGCATTTGTATTTTCAAGCTAATTTTTTAACTGTACGTCCGAATGCAACAAATGATATGGCATTGGAAAGCATGAGGAAATGCGAAACTTTTTTATATATATTGTTTCTCTCAATTCCTTACTGTTTTAAGTCGATTTTAAAAATGGCTAAAAATGTATTTTTGCCGTAGTTTTTATAAACTTTATCGGAATTGGAGAAATAATATACCGCTGAAAAGCGACGGAAAATTCGAAACTTTTTCATGGTGATGGTTTTGTCTGATTCCTAGCCGTTTTCATGTAATTTCAAAAATGGCGGGATCATTCATTCTGCCTTTATCGCGAAACAGATTTTTGAAAAATGCATCGCATGAAGAACTTGAACTTCTCGGTGCGTGTACTGGAACTTCACTCTGTTTTCACGTGATTTTTCTTGCTCGTAGCTCTTCATCCACTGCTCGTAGCTCTCCATCCACTCACCGGAATTGAGCAGGTGATATACCGATGGAAAGCTGTTGTAAACACGCAACTTTCCCGTGTTGAACATTTTTTCATACTCGCGACGATTTTCAAAGTTTTTCATCTGAAATTCATTCAGCGCAGTAGTTGAACTTCCTGCTATTTTCACGTTGAACTTCTGTGATGTATTTTTGTTTGTAATTTTGTCATCCATTTCGTCAGTGTTACACAAATGATATTCTTTTTGTACAAACCTCTCACAATATTTGTTTAACTTTCTCCGTCTGAGGACTTGAACTTACACAGATGATATTCCTGCCGTTTTGAAATAAATTAGAAAATGACGAGATCATGATTTCTGCCTTCATCGCGAATGGAAATGCACTGCGTGAAGTAGTTAACTTCTCGGGCATATCTGTTTTGAACTTCACTCTGCTTTTGATGTCCTGTTTTTTGCAATGCGTGAAGTAGTTGAACTTCTGGGGCGGTCTGTTTGAACTTCACTCTGTTTCACCTTATTGTATTTTTCTTATATGAAATACACACCATGTAGTACGTGAACTTCCGGTTGTTATCATTTTGAACTTCTCTCTGGTTTGAGGGGATTATTTTAAAACACAAAAAACAACATATTTTTATGTATTTTCGGTCATCTAAATACACGGTGAACCTCCGTCACAAGATTTTTTTGAAATTTTCCTCGCCGAGCACTTGAACTTCTAGCACCCATTTTTTTCCTTTATGAGTTTTTTTTAAAAGGTGCAAAAAATGATGTTGTATTTTTTATTTTTTGAACAGGTAAATCCTAGGTTTTGATAAACTCCAAACTTCTCTATTATTTCAATATGAACTTCACCTTTTTATATTTTTGAGTAAAGAATTGTATTCGATTTTTATACAGAAAAAGTCGAACATGGAAATACAAGGTGAACCTCTCTCGCAAGAATTTTTGAACTTCTCTAGATAGATCACTTGAACTTCTTTGAACAAACTTTTTAAGCTTTTACCTTTCTATACTTTTTATTCTCACCTGAAATGCATGCCTTACAGTACTTGAACTTCTCGTTGTTTTTACTATGAACTTTTGTCGCATTTTTGTGTATATGTCGAATTACACACTATTGAAAGGTCGGACGTCATTTTTTGCCATTTTTAAAAATGTAATTGGAGGTTGGACGCCCCGTGATATAAATTCTAAACCGTCCATGGAGGTGCACGTGAACTTTTGCAACAAATCTGAGTTTTTTATATACTTCAATATTCTCTGTTATTTTAAATTGAACTTTTTAGTCTTATTCTTAGAAAAAAATATGTTTTCAAATAAGCATCAACTTTTTGAAAAAAATTGAACCTCACAGTTTTATTTTTCCTAGGAATGGGAAGAATTTGAGTTTTCCGTAAACATCAAACTACTCCTTTTATTTTAATTTGAACTTCTTTAATTTTATACTTTAGTGAAGAAGAGAAACCTGTGTTTTTTTATAAATATTGAACTTCTCTATTTTTATAATTTGGACTTCTTAGTTTATTTGAAATACTTTCTTTTTCTATTTGTACATCTAAATACATGGTGAACCTTTTTTAGAAGAATTTTTGAACTTTCCCGGGTCGAGCACTTGAACTTCTAGCAACAAAACTTTTAGACTTTGCCTTTTTATTGTATTTTTCTAATACGAAACACACACCATGCAGTACGTGAACTTCTGGCAGTTATCACTTTGGACTTCTCTTTTGTTTCTCTTTAGTAATGGAAAAATCTGAGTTTTTATGGACATCGATCCGCTCTAACTTTTTACAAAACAAAATTATAGTTTTTTCCAATTTCTACGATTTGTATTTTTTGTCTCGTGACGTTTTTAGGCATTTTTTTGTTGTCAGTGAAATGGCCTAGACGGTCCTTTTTTTCATTGATGAATTACTTCAGTATATGGTACACGTGAACTTATGAATTTCTAAAACATGAACTTCGCATTTATATCTAAAACATGAATTTCTAAATCATAACAGTTTAGCTTTTTAGGAATATACTGCGGGGCGTATATATTCGTTAGTGTTAAATTATTTTGACTACAAGCTCAAATTATTTTGAACTTCTTGGTTGTCCTTTTAGAAATATGAATAACTATTTTGAACTCCGTCGCTCGTTATCTAAGTTTGAACTTTTAGAATTTTTTTATTTAGTAACGGTGAAACTCTTTTTTGATAAACTTTTTTGAACTTCTCTATTTTCATTTGAACCTTCTTGGTTTTGTAATACATATTGAACTTCTTCGTTTTTTAAATTTGAACTTCTAGTTTTTATTATAAATAGATTCAACATATTACTTTTATTCCTATTTTTTGGATAAGTGAAACAAAAACTGATTTGTACAGTGAGAAGTTCAATTTTTTTGCAGTGTGAAAAGTTGCATTTTGTTGTGTATTTTTTTTTGTTTTATTTCTATCTTTTTTTACAAATCTAACATTGCACGTTTTGCTGGGAGAAATGCACAAATATTGAATGGTGGAGGCCGCGAGCAGGCACATCAAAATTGGACTTTTATCCGTGCCAAGCTGAACTTCTTTGAATCTGAAGATGTAATTAGTTAGAATAGTTAATGAATTTTTTTTGCAACATATATATTTAACTGATCTTTTCTTATAAAAAATGATCTTTTCTTTGTCTTCGAACTGTTTCAATTTTTGCAATAGTACCGCTAGAGAGAATTTGTTCTCATGGGCATTGCAAGGAGAACCTTGAGAACATCAAATTGCAAGAATAAGAAAAATCATATCTTTTTCCTTTTGCACAAACTACTATACGAAGAATTATCACAGTTCACAAAGGTCATTTAACCACAAGATTGTGGGCACACAGACTTGCAAACAAGATGTGCGCCAGATTTTTTAGGAACACCAAGTTTGAATCATAAACTAAAGAGTACACTGATCAAAATGTTTTAAGTACACACAAGAGTCCATAAGCTTTTCAGATAACAACATGTTGCCTCAGAAATTACAATTATGAAGAAGTTAAGAAACAAAAAACAAGAGGAAAAAACATGTCTGAACGCACTTAAAAACATCTCTGCTTTCATCCACATCACTCTGAACTTCAGTCTTCCTTCAAACTGTGTGATCTGGTGCTGCAAAATAGGATGAGTAATACTGGAGGTTCTACACCATCATGTAATGCAGTTTTTTCATCCGGTAGGGGAGGAGGGAGCAGCAGAAGGAAGAAGGTCAGCACCGGTGAGGAGAGAAGGCCATCTTTGGTCTAATAGGAAGGTCTGGAAGAGGATGGCCGCGGCACACGAGGGGAAAGAAGAAAACTTCTGTACAGATCGACCAAGATTTTTTTAGATACATACCACATGATAAACAACACAATATTTTTTATACAGAGAAGGTTCGTTCACACATATACCTAAACAAAGTATAAATCCCAAATCTGATAGACAAATGATCCAACTGACGGACATACACAAATAAAAATACAGGTCAAATCATCAGTATTTGTGAGGAAAGAAGTGAAGTGCCGAGGCCAACAAGAAGATAGGGATATACAGCACGAAGCAGCCAACAGGATGAATGAATTCAATTCAAATTAATTGAGTGAAGAAAGAAAGCAACTCCAACAACGTGAGTTTACTTAGTAGCTAGTAGATAACTTGTTTGCTTGTTTCTTTCTAATTTGCTAGAAAGGTAATACTAGTACTAGCAAGCAAGCATGTGCTTGATGTCCCGGAGATGGAGATTTGTACTAGAAGAACTGATGCCAAGAAACATGGAGCACTGACTATGTCCCATGGGTGATTACCCTAGAAATTTCTAGAAACCACTAGGCTGGACTACTGGAGCAGAGCAGATCAGCGGTAAAAGAATGGGAAGGTCGACCTTGTGTGGGGGGCCGGTCCCCGTCGAGGCTGAGGCCGTCGGGCATGGGGTCCCCGTCGTCGTCCTCTTCCTCATGGGTGCCGTCCATGGAAGGAACAGGAGCTGCTCCAAATGAAAACACAGTAAACAAGGGGATCGATCTGAGAGAAGGGAGAGGAGAGGGTCTCCGTGGGAGGAGGGAACGAGGGCCACGGCGGCCGATCCAGGTGAAGTCGTGGCGGCGGCATTAGGTGGTGACGGTGGGTGAGGGGCACCGGAGCCAAGGGGAAGCCGGTGGTAGGCGCGCTTAGCCAGGGGCCGCCGGCGGGAGGCGCGAGATCCTGTTGCGGGTCTTCGGCGGGGGCCTGGGCGGCGGCGCGTTGGCCGCGGGGGGCTGGGCGGCGGCGCGTTGGCTACGGGGCGAGGTGGCGGAGCGGTGGGCGGCTGGGCGGCATGGCGGCGGAGCGGTTGGCGGCGGGGCGGCAGTGCGGTGGGTGACGGGGGCTGCGCCCGATGGAGCTGAGGTAGTTTGGGGTCCGTGGGTTTCTTTTTCTGTTTTTTTTCAGAGTTCAGGAAATCTTCGTCGCCCCTATATAGGCGTGACGTGATCCAAATAACTATTCTAATCCTGGTATTAGAATAGTGTTGTTATATATATATATATTGTTATATATATATATATATATATATATGAAAATGGGTTGATACTCCTAGGAGTACATGCTCCTGGCCCTGTGTCGCCCTTTTGACTCTCAACCTACGCTATCCGATTCAAATGGATAAAACCGTTCAGCATCTAATTAGTCAATTAATTAATCACATGTAAATCCCATCGATGGTATCACATGCATTTGAAACTCAGTTCCGAATTGCCAGGGATAAACATGCATATGGTTGCAAGTTTTGTTGGCCTATAATTAGGTCTGTTTTATCTTCCGAGAAATCAGTTGATTAATTGTGGCAGCAACGAGATGAGACGGCCTGCTTTTTATTCGCATGACCATCGCATCCTTGCGTACATACCATGTTGGGCGGTGACGGCGGCCACGACGACACAGCGACAAGATGCGGTTGCCTCCTCTCATCCAGCTACTGCGTTTCCGGGTACACTACCGCCACCGCCGGCGGCTACGACGACATGCGTTGATGTGATGCGGCTAACCCAGCCTGATCGACGACGACGACAATAATGAACCTTCCGGCTCATGTACGCATCACCATTATGTATGCACTTCCTTGTATTTTATTTAATCCTCAGAAGTTGAATCTCACGGAGTAATGCGATATGGCAGTATAATCCATGAACACCATGGCGACCTAGATGTATCCATCGGCATCCAAGAGCTGGTCTGTCATCGGTGCATGCAGTTTGTCACACTCTCATTGGTGACACGTACATAGCTATAGCATGCATGCGTTTTACTCTATTTCAGTTCCTTGTAGTATTTCTCTTTGTTTCCGTATTCTTGATGAAGGGAATCGGCTTGACGGCGAAGATGTATATACCCATTGATGCATTATATACTGTTATTAGGAAAGTATAAGTACTACTGATGAAGTATTTTTGTTGGATATACATACCCTTTTTTATGAACATATACTTTCTAGATATACTCTTTTTTTTGTGGGGCTATCAAGATATACTCTTTCTTATGTCTTACCAAAAAAATGGTATATACCCTCCCACAAAAAGTGGTATATACCCTCTCTACGGAAAAAACATGGTATATACTTTCTCACAAGATGTAGTACATACCCACTAAAGAAAATTCTAAATATAGTCCCTTAAAGAAAAGTGGTGTATACCCTATAAGGAAAAACATGATATATACCCCCTCACAAAAAATAGTACATGCCCACTAAAGAAACATATAAGATATACTCAATAAAGAGGGGTATATACCCTGTAAGAAAAAACATGATAGATACCCTCTTACAATACACACTACATACCAACTAAAGAAAAATGTGGATATATCATAATCTGTTGTTTTCTACGTAGGTATTGAACTACAGTCTAATATTGAGCAATATACGTACACTATTCATTATTTTTATTGTAAGTCGTCGAACTGACAAGAATAGTGTGCAGTACAAGTAGTATATACTCAAATTTTCAGAATAGTACGTACTCAAAATTGAGAGTACTACATTTGACGATGGCATATCATGCATGGACGAAAACTAAATAAAAAAGATGGGGTAAGATGGGGTCAGCGGCTTCAACTAGTTAGTTCCTACCTTTTAGGGATTAGGTAGCATGCAGTCGATTTTTAATGGTGCTATTGGGTATATCCATCCAACTAACACACCGCATCCACTATATATATATATATATATATATATATATATATATATATATATATATATATATATATAAAATTAACAAATTAGCGAGTTATTGCTCAAAAAAAATGAGCGCGCTATTATTAAATTGGTGCTTAAAATCTTTGCAAGCTTTTTTACGCAATCACCAGGATTTTCCTTGCTTACGAGTCAAAAACAACCATGATTTTCTTTGCCAACTTCTGTTAAACATTTAATTTTATAAGTTAATAACACATGGGATATTTTTATAATGTATATATAAGTCTCTATAAAATATACGATAATAGTAATAATATAAACATATATAATGTGGTTAGAAGGAATGACATAAATTGGACACATCATTATTATTCTTATATATAGATAAATAGAACAGAGACCTGCGTTTTATTAAAAAAAATATTGGGCTGCCGATCTTTAAGAAAAAGCTCATAGGCCGGTATGGACCTCAAAAAATAAGTTGAAACCACTGTCTCCGTATGTTGTGGGCTACGCATGTTAAAATACAAAACAGAGGCCTAGCTGATACTTGTTCGCCCTCTGGAAAAAAATGACACCAGATCCCCGAGCGAACTGGATTAAAGAGGGGGCCGGCGGCACGACTCAAGAAGCACATTAGGAGAGAACTTTTTTCTTCTTCAGTGGATAGCTCTCAATAGTGTTTTTTACTTACCTCTGCACCATACAACTTTTATTTTTAGCCTCCCAGTCCATCGTGGTGGACCAGCAGCCCATTTCCTGCGCGAGTCAACCTACAGAAACCAGCCCTTGATTTTTCATCAAGCCCCAAAAACGACGCAGTACTATGTTTGTTTTGAGGCTGAAAACATTACGGCAGGGGTTGAGTGGGGGAGAGGGGAAGATAGAGTAATAAAAAGATTAAAAAGAGATGATGCGCCGTTGCTATCCTAACAAATAAGGTGCAATTCTTCTCGGGAAGAAGGTGTGCCGTTGACACCCACACGTCACATACCCCACAGTAGGCATACTAACAAGTTCACACACAAGTACAACAGAAAAGGTAAACATTCGTATCAAACTCAGGTTCACAGAACACCGTTCATATTCGTAGCCAACATTCACTATCAACAACTCAAAAGATTCATATATACACAAGTTCAACATATCTATGCATCCAAATGATTGATAGATCACACGACAATATTCATATATAATTCACAAAAAGATTCAGATATACACATGTTCAGTATGTTTATGCATCCAAATGATTGAGATCACAACCAATATGATCCATGGACGAACTTTAATTACGTAAGGTACATACTGGTAAATGGTGTTCAGTCAGAGGTACTTCTTGCCAAAATTAATTCTTGTATGAGTAAAATTTCGAGTACATAAAAGGAAGCACAGACAATCTGAACTTTGCTTGTAGGTTTATCCTCAAATAGTGGCCTTGTGCCGAGGGAGGTTTGAGCAACTTGGCCACTACTTTCATCCAACTAGTTTACTGGCTCATCTTGGTCACTACTAGAAAAAGGCATGCTAGTGGCGCACCAGTTTTGCCTACTAATGGCGCACTACTGGTGCGCCACTAGCATCACGCCATTAGAATTAAATTCTAATGGCACACCACTGGTGCGCCATTAGTATCTGGTGTTCTAATGGCGTACCACGCAGTGCGCCATTAGTATAGCCCACAGTGCGCCATTAGAATGCCTCCCAGGGGCCATATGTACCCATGTGCTTTGGCATACTAATGGCGCACCAGTGGGTGATGCACCATTAGTGTGATTATCACAGTGCACCATTAGTGTCTTGTGTGGTGCGCCACTAGTATGAATATTAGGGATTTTTTTTCTTTTCTGATATTTTCACAGGTTACAAAATATATTATTGAACATAATTTAGACAACACCACACAACAACATCAGATTCATCGAATACAATAGAAGATTAGTCTGAATACAATTCATTATATTAGTCTCCGAATTCAAAAGACCGAACAAAGATAGAACAATACAAGTCTCGAGACCGCGCGTAGCGAGTTTGTCTTCACATTACAAGTCGATATCGATCATCTAAACTACCATCACATAGAAGATCGTTGCGGTCATCACGATGAGCATCATCGCGATGAAACTGGTCTTCACTCAGGAAAATAAGGCACGAGGAAGTTATCCTTATCTGGGTTTGCCAGAATGATGCCTTCGAGGTGTGAACTCGCGACTTGCCGGTCCCCAGCGCTGCCCAAGATCTTGGCACACATGTAGAAGGGGTCGACTATCACGATGTTCGGGGTCTTGTCTCGAATGATCCGCATCTCCATACTCAGCGAAAACAGCTGAACGAAGGTGTAGTGCAGCGGATGAAGATTAAACATAGCAAAGATGTCATCAAACCGCAGGATGATTGTACCCCTGATGGCGCCATCCACAAAGCCCTTGCCCTCTGGCACCTTGGCCACGAAAACCGGGTATGCCACATCATTCTGGGAGAGACGCATCTTCTCCAAAGAAAGAACGATGTCATGCAGACTCCGCATAGCACCGGTTGCAGCATTGAGCATATTTGTCAGTAACATCGCCCTACCCGCCACATGCACCCTCCTCGAGATATCCTAAGGTGAAGGTGGCCCGTCCTGAGCACGGATCGTACTCGGTGCCAGCTGGCTCACACCAGCGCCTTGTTCGTCTTTCATTTCCGTCCCTTCTTCTTGATCTGCTGTAATGGGACCGAGTTCTGCTCACAGACTGCCTTCTTGAGCGTGTTGGGGCTGATAATATTTTGCACCTCAGCTATCTGAGGCTCGGTGAAGGCGGGAGCTGGAGGCGTCTCGTGAAAACTGAACGCCAGACGACGCCTGTTCCAATTGGATTTCTTCGCCGTACCAGCTAGATCGCGGTCGTCTTGGTTGGGTTCTTGACAAGGAGGCCCGCCGAACTCGTCACCGTACCCATGTTCGGCAAAGTACTTATCGACATTGGTAAATGTACCATCATCGTTGTCGTCATCGTCCGGATCCTGCGCCATATGCATGTCCGGATCCTGTGCCATAGGGATGTCCGGCATGTCCGGTAGCGTTGCGGCATTCTTGCCATGGCGCGGCGCCGGCACGACTGGCGGTCTTGTCTGTGGGGTGGTGTCCCCCGCCCCCAAACGAATCTGGCTCTTCGGCCAAAGCAGGGGCTAGCTTAGGCAGGCGCTCAGGGTCATCAGATCATCTTCGTCGGCCCCGGCGGGTCGAATCGGAGGTAACAACTCATCGCAGCCTGGCAGCACCCGAACCAGTTGAACCCTATACACGGTGGGTGGCATCGGTTTACCGTGGAACACGGGGTTTCCCGGTTGAACGATTTTGCCCTTGGCGACATCGACCAACTCGTCGTTCACGAAGTGCAGGAGATTGCACGGAACATCGGCGGCGCCCTGTGAAAACATGTAGGGCGTCAGGGATGCTCAGTCAAAGGCAAAACAAGATGAATTCCTCGGCCGAGAGGCTTAATTAGTTACCGTGATGATGGCGTCGAGCTCGGCTAATGTCGAGGCACCGCCAACGGCGGGCGTGCAACTCACGGAGGGGCCACTTGCTGGCGAGGTACCGACCGGCGTACACCCGGGTGCATTAAGCTCCAATGCCCGTGCCGGCGCCGGAGACACCAATACTGCCGCCGCCGGTGACATCAATGGGGCCGGCGGGGACACCAATGGCGCCGCCTGCGCATTGTGCGAGTTGCTGGCCGTGAAGCTGGGAATCGGGGGCGGGCCCTGTTGGCCACACGCAATCCACTTCGTCAGCCCATGAATCAAGGCAGGCATAATGCCAGTGAGCGTCATTCCCAGTTGTTGTTGCACTTGCTCTTGGATAATATCTGGAATCCGCGCCACTTGTGCCTTGAGTTCTTCAACCTCGCGCGACTGGCTTTCCGAGCTGGTCTTTTTCTCCTTTCACCCACCAGCGGTATAGTATGACGACCATTTTGTGGACAAGCCTTTGCCGTCCACACGACCAGCTGACGATGGCTTACTGAGCTTATCCTTGTTTTTCATTATGTTCAATGCCCTATTTAGAGTGCTGTCCCAAACAGGGGTGCTCTGAGACGACCCCGCGCTACTGCTTTCAGTCTCCTTCGCCAGAACAAGCTCAAGCGCCCTGGTCTTCGGATCCGTGGTAAGCTCCTTTGTTATCGGGTCCTCCTTGTACCGGGCCCTGACATAGTTCCTGGTCTGCTTGCCACTGCTGTATTTCTCGAAGCGGGGCGGTAGGCCTTGCTCAGCATGCTCCGCATCCTCCTTGTCCCATATAGGCTCCGCCACTCTGTAACTGCCGGGACTGAGTTTGTGTTCCCCTAAGTTCAACTCCCGCATTTCTTTCCCCCACTGACTTGATTTGGAGGTTGCACTGCTCTTGCACTTGATCTTGAACTCCTTGTAGTCATCTTCGCTGATCGAAGGATTTTTCGCCTTGATCTTCTCATAACTATCACCTTTCTCAATCATTCTCTTCATCGCGCTTCTCCAAGTAGACAGGGTCGTGCTCATCCTCATGAGGACGGCACTATTCACTTTATTCCCTGAGAGGCGTATGTTTTCAAATTCAGTGGGGAACTTGTATCGTTCGTGCAGCTTCGTGAAGAGGAGGTTGCGCAAATTCCCTCGGTCCTTATGCCTAAGGTTCTCGGTGTTGATCGAGACGGTGCTCCTTAGAATGCACCCGAGCTGAACCGACTACCCCTTGACTATATGTTTGGGCTCCGTTGGAAGCCCGTCGGAGTCCACTTGAGTAAATTCCTCCTTGACGGTGCGGAGCGCGTTCAGGCGCCGGTCCTTCCATTGCCTCTTCGGTTGGCTTCCGTTTGTGCATGCGCCGCCATCATCAGTGGTGGCATCCTCGGCGGCTCCATCATTGGTGGCATCCTCGGCGGCACCATCAGTGCTGTCATCCCCGACGCCACTAGGGGTTGTGTAGTGTCACGACCGGTTTTCTGGGTATAAAAATCCAGAAAGAGACCATCGTGCTCATCAGCCCCAGGATTACTGTTAGCTGATGAGTTTCCAACTTGATATTCCAAGCAAATACAAAATATGTAGTACAAGACCATTCAGGTCTGTGAGTACAACAAATGGTTTCTAGTGGTTGATGGCGGAAGCGGGCTGTAAATCATCAGTGTCTATGGGACTCCATTTCCCATGGGGACAGCTGACCAGGTTAACTCCTATCTTCTCGGGGTTGCTATCACCACAACGTGGTTTCCGGGGCTGTCCTCACGGTCGCTCCTCTTCGCGCAAGGAATCTGGCCAAGACAATAGCCAGGGACAAGACAGTGAGTACTTTGAATGTACTCGCAAACATTATGAACACAGGAATAATGTAATAATGAGCTAAAAATATTTTATACTCATGATGTCGGTCACAAAATATAAATATAACTCGGATGCGTATAAGCATGTTAATTATGAATATGCAATAACTTAGCAACTATTAAAAATATAAAATAACAACAAAGAAAATGCCACAGTCGGGCGTCTGAGCGACACCACATAAAGGGCTTTAAAAGAAATGCCACCGTCGGGCGTCTAAGCGACACCACATACAGGGCTTTAAAAGAAATGCCACAGTCGGGCATCTGAGCGACACCATGTAAAGGGCTTTAAAAGAAATGCCACAGTCGGGCGTTTGAGCGACACCACATAAAGGGCTTTAAAAGAAATGCCACCGTCGGGCGTCTAAGCGACACCACATACATGGCTTTAAAAGAAATGCCACAGTCGGGCGTCTGAGCGACACCACGTAAAGGGCTTTAAAAGAAATGCCACCGTCGGGCGTCTAAGGGACACCACATACAGGGCTTTAAAAGAAATGCCACAGTCGGGCGTCTGAGCGACACCACGTAAAGGGCTTTAAAAGAAATGCCACCGTCGGGCGTCTAAGCGACACCACATACAGGGCTTTAAAAGAAATGCCACAGTCGGGCGTCTGAGCGACACCACGTAAAGGGCTTTAAAAGAAATGCCACCGTCGGGCGTCTGAGCGACACCACATAAAGGGCTTTAAAAGAAATGCCACCGTCGGGCGTCTAAGCGACACCACATACAGGGCTTTAAAAGAAATGCCACAGTCAGGCGTCTGAGCGACACCACATGAAGGGATTTAAAAGAAATCAATCATAGTGAATATCCCGGAGGTAGAACCATCCGAGGAGTATTCGATAATACCAAAAATATCACGGGTTAGTCCACAACTAAATAATAATCATCATTATCAAATGTCACAAGTTGTAATATCAGTCCTCATTTCACAGTTTCACCTCCGAAGACCGACACTAAGACCGACACTAGACCCATCCCAGACTGTAATCCTTAACCATGGACAATGCTATTTGAATAGGTTTAATCTCTGCAGAGACTGTACTCTTTTACCCACGAGTAACGGATTCTATTAGTCCATCGGGACTAATTCCGTCTACGGTCTTTTAAATGAAAACACACCTAACTTGCACACACCAGCTTAACTCACACGTGTCTGGAATCACCCACGACACCTGTCAAGCAAACTCTAAGTGGGGAGGCTACAACCTCGATTAGCATGGGATCACAAAATTTATACCGCGCGCAAAACTGGGGAAGCTACCCCCTCGGCTACAACCGAAAAAACACCCATGCCCCTGACCGGATGACTGGCTTTAATCCATGGCCGTGGTACCCTCATCCCGGCCCCTCTGTACGGTGTGTGCTAGAAAGGGGTTGACAAATTACTGAACCGTACTCTACTAGCTGTAGAGACGAGTGGTAGTACGGAACAAGTATGGGGGTTACTGGAACAAGACTCGATCTACGGTCGACTCGGGAGGTTTAAGTATTCCCTGCATGATTAGCATAACGAATATAATTCAACCAACAGAGTCACCGCTCATATTACCTTACCATGCCATACCAGACATAACCGTCCCGACGGAGACCGGCGACAAACTCACGCCTACCCAAGGCAGAGGTTTTCCCGGGTTCCTGCCGGTATGCATGTAAGGCACATGAGGATGATTATCATCACAGGTGTGATCATTTCCAGCAGCATGGAAATCACAAATATGCATCCATGCACATGATCATCTCACATGAAATAACAATTTCTCCAACAAAAGAGGTAGTGTGATAAATGGGTCAACGAACATTCAAAAATATCATGCCGGGGTTCAGAATGCTTGCCTTCAGGTCATGGGAAGGCAGGGTGCATTTCAAACTCTTGAAATACTTCTCCTCTCTTCAAAAATCCTATTTTTGAAAATGTAAAAGAATTAACACACAACATAAAAACAGCACAAAAAGTTGTTTGAAAATTTTCCAAATAAATCTTAAAATAAACTAGACAGAATTTGAGAGATGTAGGAAAAAGAATCAATTCATTTGGAGTTATATTTAAAAAGGTATAGCCAGTCAAAGATTTGGTCAAAATCTATTTTTTTTTAAAACAGAAAAGGAAACGTTTCAAACGAGATTATGCTTTCTGGCAGAGGAGGCGTACTTGAGGGTTTACGCCTCCACTTATCAGCGTGGACCGCGCAGGGGCCACTGACAGTGGGTCCAGGTGGCCCACTAGTCATGTTTGACTAGTCTGCCTTCCTTCTTCTCCCTCTTTCCTGAGCGGAGGCGGAACTCCGGCGACTATCGCCGGCGAATAGCGGGTCCTTGGGGGAAGCTGAGGGCAGGAATGGATCCGCGGGTCGAGGGTGATCCTACTGGTAGTCGCTGGGTCGGCGGGGATGGCGTGGGCTGCCGGCGGCGAGCTTCGCGGCGGAGGAAAGCTTCGGGGTGAAGTGGTTTCTGGGCCACGGTGGTTCCCGACCGAAATGGAGTAGGGGGATGTGATCACGGGAGGAAGGGAAAGTTCCTGGTGGAGAGAGTGGGGAGGGGGATGCCTTCGTTCCGCCGGAATGGCCTGGTTAGTGGCGGCGGCTGGAGTCGCCGGAGAGGTTGAAGATGGCCTGCTCCCCTCCAATTGGCGGCTAGGGGGGCACTAGCGAGACAGTGTGAAGCTTCCCCCTAGAGGGCTTGAGCTTGGGTCTCCTTATATAGTGTGGATAGGGTGGTCCGAGGTGGCCGGTGATAAGAACAACGACGAATCGACGTTCTGTAGCAGCAGGGGGGTCGTGGCGACGACGGGAGCTAGGGAACACACTTGTGGATGAGCACGTACTGCTCACAAGGGCAGGTGGCGAGCCAGGGTGGCTTGGGCGGCGCTGGCCTGAGTCAGGGCTGTCGGGCGGCCGTGGCGGCTAGCCCTTGGCTCGCCGGGGACGCGGCGAGTCTCTGCTCGGCGCGTTGCGGTGAGTGGGGAGCATGCTGCGCGCAAGGGGACACGGCGTGCCGGCTGCGGTCGGTCACGGGCTGGGGTGAGTGACGCGGCGGCTCGGGCGCCGCTCGTGTTATACGCGCGCTCTGGGCGCGTCCAGAGCATGCCCGGGATGTGCTCGACAAAATGCCAGGGTGGCCTAGAGGTCAAGGTTGAGGCTGGAAAGAACCAGGGCTAGGCTAGGTTTAGTAAGGGTAACAAGGGACATGGTGGTTTGTTCAGGAGACCAAGTTCACAATGCCAACAACAATACATGTCAAAACTGATCATGCACTCCAGGTGTTTGACAAAATGCCACAGGCACTTAGGCTATTCTTGGAGGAGCCAAATCTTCCAGATCAGTGTCTCCTTGGATGCACAAGAGGGTGGTGAGGTTAGTTTGCAAAAAGGAGAAACTTGCTAGTGCAAGTTTTGAAAAACTTCAAATCTGGACAGGATGTGAATGGCATTATTTCATGAACCAAAAATATGCCAATGGTTGTATGCTCCTGGATTTTTGCATATAAAGGAATCATATGCTCCTACTGACATCCCAAAATTTTGGTGGAAGCTAGAAACAAATATTTAAAAGGGTTGCAGTGCAAAATTGCCCACTGGACCAGAGAGGAAAAACATGTGTAGCACTCAAAATATGCAATGAATGAACTATATTACTGCATAAAACTGATTTAGAGGCATCACATGACATCTCCAAATTTTGGTGGAATTTTTAGATAAGTTTATCAAATGGTTGCAGTCCAAAAAAAGCTCCAAAACTTTAAACAAGTCATTTTAATGAATATAGCCCAGGGTGAAATAATTTAATAATTAATCCTACTGATTAGGAATTAGTTTTAATGAGATGGCATAGAAGTTCAGAATGTTTGGAAGGATCCACTTGGGAAAAATAAATCTTTGAAAATAAAAGAAAGGTTTTGAAATCAACAGAAATATTCTTGCAGGAAAAATTTTAAATTCTTGGCAAAATTTTAATAACTAAAACCTGGTTAAATTTTTGGGGTGTTACAGTACTACCCCCCTTAAGAAAAATCTCTTCCTTGAGATTTGCTAAGGTTTGAGAAACAAAAGAAAATATTTTTACTAGATTGAAAGATCATTTACACAAGCGGTAAAAAGAGGCTACAGTGAGAGGGCAATAAGTGGTGAATAACTACAGTGTGGGCACTAGCGTTGTGTGGAGAAATTCCACGCTTCGGACAATGAGTGATTTCTACGCGGGACGTAGTGAATTTAGAATAAATTCTAAAATTCAACGATATGCTGGTCGCACCCGAGAACACAGTGCTCCCTCTGGCTAACAGGTGGGACCAGGGCCCACTGTCAGTCTCTTCTTCTACCTCTGGCTCTCTCTTCTTACTCTCTCCCACGCGTTTTTCCCGGCTTTCCCGCCGGTGACGACTAGCACGTAGGGCATCTAGGCCGTACTGCGGTAGTGCGCGGCGTGCTTCCTGCCGGTGCAGCGTGCACTCACGTCGTGGGTCAGTGCACTGTCGGCACTGCTCGCGGATTCGCCTCCGAGCACCGGCGATCTGGCGATGAGCGGCGCTGGTGGACTTCGTCCATCGTACACCGATCCCGAGCTATATAATGACTGCGGTGCTCCTTCTTCATCTTCGCACCTGGCCTCGCTTCTACTACTCCTCCTCCTCCATTACTGTTCACTAGAGCTCGAGACGAGACTCCAATGGCGGAGACGGTGCCGGACTGGTACATGATCCTGGTGTGTGGAGGGCTAGCGGCAGTGCTGGGGCTCTCGGTGCTCCTGTGCGCGATGATCTATGATGATCGTTGCGATGCTGCCGCTCGGGTGCTGGCTCTCCGCTGTGGCGGTGATCACGAGGATTAGGCGTAATCCCGAGTGTTTTTACCGCTAACTATGTGTTGGAGGCGGATAGTGTCCGGATAATTATCTGCTAATCTCTCCCTTGGCGGCATGTGGAGTGCTTTGAAGGGTGGTTGGTGAGATGCAACATGGTTGCGTGTATTTCAGGTAGTGTAAGAGTTCGAGTGGTTGTGGGTCTGCTGCCGTGGTGCTGCGTGAAATAAAACGAATAATACATGCAGCGAGAGAATAATAGATGCAGCAATTTCTGGAAGAAGAAAATCTCATCCCAGGATTTTTCGCGGTTACACCGGTTGCTCACGAAGAAAAACCACTCACAAACATATAAACTAAATACTCGACTCGTCGCACAAATTCGAGGTACCAGCATAAGCTACAACATAATAGTAAATGCTGAAATAACAACTACAGCAGTGGCGTCTAAGATGAGAATGGTAGCTGGACAGGGTCCCGATAAAATGTCTCTGGTAAAGGGATATACTCCTCCTCAATTGGGGAAAGTGGATTGACCAGTCGATGCATGAGTCTCTCCGAATCGGGCCTCAGTGGTCTGCCGATTGCAATCTGAGGTTCAGATCAGTGAGATTCTGGAGATAATCCATCACTCGCTCATTCAAATGCTCTTGTGCGATGATGTATTGGATGAGGTTGGCCAGTACTGGGTCTCTTTCAATCCATCCACCGAGAAAAGATGTTACTCCCCCGGGCGTTGCACGGCTCGGAAAGTAATAATATCCTCGCTCGCGGGCATAGGGCACTGCGGATCGAAGGCGAGCAATCGCTTCTTTCGCAGCAGTTTCTATGGCCAGGTGTGGGGTTGTCATAGATTTACCCACGAAGGAAACTTCCGTTGGATCTTGATTGGAGTCTACGGGAGGGATGTGTACTGCTGCCCAATATTCCGAGGTGGAAAAAGTGATTCTCGATTTGAATAGCTCGTACTGGGGTGGATAGGTAGAACCCATAGTACTGCGGGTAAAGTCCCACAATATCTTAACAAAGCTACCTCGGGTTGCATCTGGGGTTCTCAGATGAATACTGGGGCTCGGCATGACAGGAAAAAAGGTTGTGAGGGTGGTGCACAAGTTGTGGGGTGCTGGGTAAGATCACAAGGTGGCCTTTATATAGCAAGGAGCTGGGTCATTTCACCGTGGTGAAAGGTAATAAATTTACCAGCTTAGCTCCAAAGGTCGGGTCAGTGTCAGAGATACACATTTCTCATAAAGAGACGTGTTACTGTGGTTGTCGTCGGGGTTGGTTTCGGTAGCTGTGCCTAGAAAAAAAATGCAACTATGCGCTGACAAAATGCGCAAGTCTACTATTAAAACAGAGGCACAACGACAGGCTGCGTTTATATACAAGGTCCTATGATTACAAGCGAGGATACACTGAGACTCGGCACTACTCGTACAGCTTAGTCTAACTCGTTTACGTCTAAACGGGCATGCCTGGTGGATGACGAGGCTTCTCCACGTGTCTCACTGCCGGGATTAGTCGGAGATGGCGGAGGGACTGCAGGGTCGGGGTAGCGATGATGACCATCGCGGGGATTGTTGGCCACAATCCCGTTGGAGTGTGTTCCCAAAAGGTGACGAAGCACTTCTGGGGTCATTAAGACACTTTGGCCGTTGGTTGGAGTCGACCTCAGGGTCTCTATGGGGTGTCCAAACATCACGACCGGGTTGTCGGCGTCGGGCTCGTCTTCTCTTCTTGCTGGGACTCGATGAACCAGCTCTCCTCGAGCTGCGATCAGATCAATAGTGATTTGATCGAACAATGCCTCTAGTGCACTTACATAGCGCACTAGGTGCAACAACGCGGGATCCGTTTCGTGATCTCCGTTGGCAACTTGGGGTGGTCTGCCATACCCTTCACGCCTGGGGTAGTAGTAGAACGAGCGACAGTTAACTCTGGGCGACAACTGCCGGAGTTGAACTATAGCTTCTCGAGCAGCAAGCTGGACGGCTTGTGTCTCGAAGGAAGTTGTTCTTCCGGTGAACCTGTATGGGCGTTCTGGCAATAGACCCCTACCGTAGATGTGCACAGTGGCCCAGAATTGGCGGTCTTCACCGCTCATGGGTCCTTGGTACACAACATATTCTGGAGGCTCTTCTAACGCATAGGCACGATGGGTGAGGTTTGCGAGTATGGTCACAAAACCTCCAAGGTTGGTTGCTATGGTCTCATTGTGCACTATGGGACCAGGCATTGCTAGGTTGGGGAAGAGGCTATGCTGGGTTGAGGCTAGCGTGCCCTTTTTATAGAAAAAGGGAATGGTGTCTTCCTTCGCACGCTTGTGAACGGGACATTTTTGCCATCAGTCATTGGCGTGTGATCGACAGGCTAGACTGATAGGTTGGGCACCGACTGCAAAAAGTGTCGGACTAACTGTGTGGCTATCTTGCACGGGAAGCTTGGCTGGGGTTTTGGTTAGGGTCTGCTAGGTTGGTTTACCTAAGTTATCCGACCTGGCTAAGATAGGATTAGCCAATGGTCAGCCTGGCTCTGGTACCAAGTATGTCACGACCGGTTTTCCGGGTATAAAAATCTAGAAAGAGACCATCGTGCTCATCAGCCCCAGGATTACTGTTAGCTGATGAGTTTCCAACTTGATACAGAAATTCCAAGCAAATACAAAATATGTAGTACAAGACCATTCAGGTCTGTGAGTACAACAAATGGTTTCTAGTGGTTGATGGCGGAAGCGGGCTGTAAATCATCAGTGTCTATGGGACTCCATTTCCCACGGGGACAGCTGACCAGGTTAACTCCTATCTTCTCGGGGTTGCTATCACCACAACGTGGTTTCCGGGGCTGTCCTCATGGTCGCTCCTCTTCGCGCAAGGAATCTGGCCAAGACAATAGCCAGGGACAAGCCAGTGAGTACTTTGAATGTACTCGCAAACATTATGAACACATGAATAATGTAATAATGAGCTGAAAATATTTTATACACATGACATCGGTCACAAAATATAAATATAACTCGGATGCGTATAAGCATGTTAATTATGAATATGCAATAACTTAGCAACTATTAAAAATATAAAATAACAACAAAGAAAATGCCACAATTGGGCGTCTGAGCGACACCACATAAAGGGCTTTAAAAGAAATGCCACCGTCGGGCGTCTAAGCGACACAACATACAGGGCTTTAAAAGAAATGCCACAGTCGGGCATTTGAGCGACACCACGTAAAGGGCTTTAAAAGAAATGCCACAGTCGGGCGTTTGAGCGACACCACATAAAGGGCTTTAAAAGAAATGCCACCATCGGGCGTCTAAGGGACACCACATACAGGGCTTTAAAAGAAATGCCACAGTCGGGCGTCTGAGCGACACCACGTAAAGGGCTCTAAAAGAAATATCACCGTCGGGCGTCTAAGCGACACCACATACATGGCTTTAAAAGAAATGCCACAGTCGGGCGTCTGAGCGACACCACGTAAAGGGCTTTAAAAGAAATGCCACCGTCGGGCGTCTATGCGACACCACATATAGGGCTTTAAAAGAAATGCCACAGTCGGGCGTCTGAGCGACACCACGTAAAGGGCTTTAAAAGAAATGCCACCGTCGGGCGTCTGAGCGACACCACATAAAGGGCTTTAAAAGAAATGCCACCGTCGGGCGTCTAAGCGACGCCACATACAGGTCTTTAAAAGAAATGCCACAGTCGGGCGTCTGAGCGACACCACATAAAGGGCTTTAAAATAAATCAATCATAGTGAATATCCCGGAGGTAGAACCATCCGAGGAGTATTCGATAATACCAAAAATATCACGGGTTAGTCCACAAAAAAAATCATCATTATCAAATGTCACAAGTTGTAATATCAGTCCTCATTTCACAGTTTCACCTCCGAAGACCGACACTAAGACCGACACTAGACCCATACCAGACTGTAATCCTTAACCATGGACAAGACTATTCGAATAGGTTTAATCTCTACAGAGGGTGTACTCTTCTACCCACGAGTAATAGATTCCATTAGTCCATCGGGACTAATTCCGTCTACGGTCTTTTAAATGAAAACACACCTAACTTGCACACACCAGCTTAACTCACACGTGTCTGGAATCACCCACGACACCTGTCAAGCAAACTCTAAGTGGGGAGGCTACAACCTCGATTAGCATGGGATCACAAAATTTATACCGCGCGCAAAACTGGGGAAGCTACCCCCTCGGCCACAACCAAAAAAACACCCATGCCCCCTGACCGAATGACTGGCTTTAATCCATGGCCATGGTACCCTCATCCCGGCCCCTTTGTACGGTGTGTGCTAGAAAGGGGTTGACAAATTACTGAACCGTACTCTACTAGCTGTAGAGACGAGTGGTAGTACGGAACAAGTATGGGGATTACTGGAACAAGACTCGATCTACGGTCGACTCGGGAGGTTTAAGTATTCCCTGCATGATTAGCATAACGAATATACTTCAACCAACAGAGTCACCGCTCATATTACCTTACCATGCCATACCATACATAACCGTCCCGACGGAGACCGGCGACAAACTCACGCCTACCCAAGGCAGAGGTTTTCCCGGGTTCCTGCCGGTATGCATGTAAGGCACATGAGGATGATTATCATCACAGGTGTGATCATTTCCAACAGCATGGAAATCACAAATATGCATCCATGCACATGATCATCTCACATGAAATAACAATTTCTCCAACAAAAGAGGTAGTGTGATAAATGGGTCAACGAACATTCAAAAATATCATGCCGGGGTTCAGAATGATTTCCTTCAGGTCATGGGAAGGCAGGGTGCATTTCAAACTCTTGAAATACTTCTCCTCTCTTCAAAAATCCTATTTTTGAAAATGTAAAAGAATTAACACACAACATAAAAACAGCCCAAAAAGTTGTTTGAAAATTTTCCAAAAAATCTTAAAATAAACTAGACAGAATTTGAGAGATGTAGGAAAAAGAATCAATTCATTTGGAGTTATATTTAAAAAGTTATAGCCAGTCAAAGATTTGGTCAAAATCTGTTTTAAAAAAACAGAAAAAGAAAACGTTTCAAACGAGATTATGCTTTCTGGCAGAGGAGGCGTACTTGAGGGTTTACGCCTCCACTTATCAGCGTGGACCGTGCAGGGGCCACTGACAGTGGGTCCAGGGGGCCCACTATTCATGTTTGACTAGTCTGCCTTCCTTCTTCTCCCTCTGTCCCGAGCGGAGGCGGAACTCCGGCGACTGTCACCGGCGAACGTCGGGTCCTTGGGGGAAGCTGAGGGCGGGAATGGATCCGCGCGTCGAGGGTGATCCTACTGGTACTCGCTGGGTCGGCGGGGACGGCGTGGGCTGCCGGCGGCGAGCTTCACGGCGGAGGAAAGCTTCAGGGTGAAGTGGTTTCTGGGCCGCGGTGGTTCCTGACCGAAATGGAGTAGGGGGATGTTATCACGGGAGGAAGGGAAAGTTCCTGGTGGAGAGAGTGGGGAGGGGGATGCCTTCGTTGCGCCGGAATGGCCTGGTTAGTGGTGGCGGCTGGAGTCGCCGGAGAGGTTGAAGATGGCCTGCTCCCCTCCAATTGGCGGCTAGGGGGGCACTAGCAAGACGGTGTGAAGCTGCCCCCTAATGGGCTTGAGCTTGGGTCTCCTTATATAGTGTGGATAGGGTGGTCCGAGGCAGCCGGTGATAAGAACAACGGCGAACTGATGTTCTGTAGCAGCAGGGGGGTCGTGGCGACGACGGGAGCTAGGGAACACGCTTGCGGATGAGCACGTACTGCTCACAAGGGCAGGTGGCGAGCCGGGGTGGCTTGGGCGGCGCTGGCCTGAGTCAGGGCTGTCGGGCGGCCGTGGCGGCTAGCCCTTGGCTTGCCGGGGACGCGGTGAGGCTCTTCTCGGCGTGTTGCGGTGAGTGGGGAGCATGCTGTGCGCAAGGGGACATGGCGTGCCGGCTGCGGTCGGTCACGGGCTGGGGTGAGTGACGCGGCGGCTCGGGCGCCGCTCGTGTAATACGCGCGCTCTGGGCGCGTCCTGAGCACGCCCGGGATGTGCTCGACGAAATGCCAGGGTGGCCTAGAAGTCAAGGTTGAGGCTGGAAAGAACCAGGGCTAGGCTAGGTTTAGTAAGGGTAACAAGGGACATGGTGGTTTGGTCAAGAGACCAAGTTCACAATGCCAACAACAATACATGTCAAAACTGATCATGCACTCCAGGTGTTTGACAAAATGCCACAGGCACTTAGGCTATTCTTGGAGGAGCCAAATCTTCCAGATCAATGTCTCCTTGGATGCACAAGAGGGTGGTGAGGTTAGTTTGTAAAAAGGAGAAACTTGCTAGTGCAAGTTTTGAAAAACTTCAAATCTGGACAGGATGTGAATGGCATTATTTCATGAACCAAAAATATGCCAATGGTTGTATGCTCCTGGACTTAGAGAGGAAAAACATGTGTAGCACTCAAAATATGCAATGAATGAACTATATTATTGCATAAAAGTGATTTAGAGGCATCACATGACATCTCCAAATTTTGGTGGAATTTTTAGATAAGTTTATCAAATGGTTGCAGTCCAAAAAAAGCTCCAAAACTTTAAACAAGTCATTTTAACGAATATAGCCCAGGGTGAAATAATTTAATAATTAATCCTACTGATTAGGAATTAGTTTTAATGAGATGGCATAGAAGTTCAGAATGTTTGGAAGGATCCACTTGGGAAAAATAAATCTTTGAAAATAAAAGAAAGGTTTATAAATCAACAGAAATATTCTTGTAGGCAAAATTTTAAATTCTTGGCAAAATTTTAATAACTAAAACCTGGTTAAATTTTTGGGGTGTTACATGTAGTCAGGATCGGTGTCTTCCGCGGCGTCCTCATAGCCGTGAGGTTGTTCCTCCATCTCCTGGGACAACTCCCAGAATTGCTTGCCGCCCGAACCGCCGGCCTCATCCTTGTTGGCCATGTTTCGCTCTAAATAGGAAAAAAGTTTGGTCAAAAAGTTGGTTATTGTCAAGGAACAAGATCATGGTCTCATCATTTAGGGTTTGTCGACACCGAGGCATCCTAAAAGCTAAGCTTTTATCATTTAGGGTTTGTCGACGCCGAGGCACCCTAAAAGCCTAAGCGTACATCATTTAGGTTCTCATCGACACCAAGGCACCATATAGAAGCCAAGGTTTCATCATTTAGGGTTTGTCAATGCCGAGGCACCCTAAATGCTAAGTTAAGTTTTCATCATTTAGGGTTTATTGATGCCGAGGCACCCTAGGTTGGGCCTAATCACTTGGCACTAATCACTTGGCTCTATTGCCACCTATGTTGGGTTTATCTTCTAGGGTTTATCGAGGCTAAGGAGAATTCTAAGTTGGGCCTAATCACTTGTCTCTATTGCCACCTATGGTTTAATGCAGCAAGAATGGCGGGGCAGTTGATCCTACTTAACTAAGTACTAAGATACCCCGGCCCATGCATTAGTCGCAAGTACCCCATATGTCCTATTTTTTAGCAAAGTCATGCTAAAATTCACGGAAAATTTCAGCATGACCTTTGCTGAAAATAGGACATACGGAGTACCCGAATTTGCCAGAACGGAAGTTAATCGACATTTCGGCAAACTCAAGGGCCTCTCGGGGTACCTGCAAATTTATCATGACACAATGGTCGGAGACAAAACCCAGCAAACTAGCAAAGCTACTGACGTGTTTACAGAAATTGTTTTCTGTAAAAGATGATCATCATCTTTGCAAGTCTTTCTCAATGTGATCACAAGTAATTCAGAGGCATCACAATAAAGCAACACCCTGCACTAGCCTAAAAACAAGTGAAGTTTCACCCATATAAGAACAACTTTATAAAATCAGAGAAGTGGCTAAATTTTTTGTATCCTTCATACACACTAGAGTACAATGCTTTATAATGTTCCATCATCTTTACAGAAATCCAAGAAACATAGGTCTTGAGGATATTCTTTACGACTGATTATTTCAGTTTACCATGCAGATTTTGACCAAAAAACACATGGTGTTTTTAAAAGTTTTCAGTTTGGACAGAAGACTGAAAACTACAGTTTGGACAGAATTCCTAACACTTTGGTCTTCTAGTTACAAAACAAAACTGACATAATTCTAGATGCCATAACTGAATTTTTTGACAGTAGCTCCTAACTGTACCTAACTGAAATTTTTTGACAGTAGCTCAAATTTTTTCAGTAGCTCAAGTTTTTGACAAAAGCTACTAACAGTAGCTCCTAACTTAATTTTCTCCTTAAAGGGAAGGCTGACTTAAGTGGCAAGATGGTACAATTTGCGTAACATAACAATATATGAATCTTAATATAACACCATCTCCTAACAGAAATAGTATCCCAGGTTTCCATCTTAATACCACAAAGAATACCATAAAAAATCCAGGATCATTTTTTCTAGAGAAAAGCATCATTATAAGGGGAGTTTCTTACTCTACCAGATCTACTAGGGAGCAAAGCAAAACTGATATTCTTTTGCTGACTTCTAGTACACGATATAGAAGAGGAGGTAAATACAGTAGACATGTAATTGCAGTGTATTAACAGTATAATTTCAATAGATTTGTAGTGCAAATTTATAGTAGAATTACAAATACAGTGTGAGCCAGAACCATACTCCAAATGTAGTGAACAATGGGCTACTGTTAATACACTGTTGTGTGGAATAAAATTATTTGACTGATATTAACTGATAGTGTTGAATAAGCATCACTAACTACTGCTCTGAACAAGAACAAGATGTGGCAATGAAACCAATTGGGTTGATCTTATTCTTCCATGCCACGTTAAAGAACAATATACTACTCTGTTTTGCACCAACCTACTGTCAGTACACCATGAATATGTACAATTTACATTAGGAGAATCATCTATTAATTACCAAATCACAGCAGAAAATCAGTAACCATAGTATAGAAAGAATGTCTAACTGTATATCTAAAATCATAGTTTGCCCAAATCAGCACAAATTCAATCACCACCAAAGAGCCAACAAAGCATCGGCAACCATGTTAATGCTCAGTGACAGCAGACAATTAAACATGGCCATTCAACAATGTACCACTCTGTTCCGCACCTAATGCAGAAACATCCTACTGTCGATGGGTCACCAGCTTTACATTATTACTACTACAACCGTATGCTTAAAGGAAACTTGCACTGATCTTAACAATCTTGCCAGGACGGGCTATATCACACACACCACCTAGAAAACAACGACTAACACTTCATCTATCAATTCAAACATCACAGGGCATACAAATGTTTAGCAATCCATGCCATTTACACCAGCACAAATTTGGTTGCCAGATGACTAGGTACCAGGTACAACAGATTTTTGAATGCTGATACCCTGCTCCTACTCAAAATTGAGAAATGTGGCATAATAGAGAAACATGACATTGCCTTTCCATATCCTCGTGCTATACTAGAACAAGATATTTCATAATGTGACATCCCTCTCTGCACCCATGTATTATAAAAAACAAGCACTACAGAGAACCATCGATTGACCAAGAAGACAGGGAGCAGGCTATCTAAGAGGAGGTGAACTTGGTGACGACCTTGGTGCCCTCGGAGATGGCGTGCTTGGCGAGCTCGCCGGGGAGGACGAGGCGGCAGCCATGGCCGGACGGATGCAAGAAGCCTAGGCGACAAGGGGAAAGGAGGGGAGGCGAGGATTTACCACCGGGGAGAAGTTGCCGGAGGAGGTACGCAGGCGTCAAGCGGTGACGTCTTGTGGAGGAGTCGGGCGGCAGCGGCGGCACGTCGAGGAGGAGGCGGCGCGTCGAGCTTGCCACCCACCTTGGATCCGGAACCCTAGGGGGCGCAGGGGCGAGGTTGGTGAAGGGGGCGCGGTGGCGGCGGCGCGGGAGAGCTGCGGTGGTGGGGGGCGCGGGGGCGGCGGGGGTGGGCTCGATCTGGTCCTAGACGGGCGGCTTCTTCGTGAGGAAGGAGAGGCAGGGAAGGCAGGGAAGAAGAAGGAGGGGCAGGAGAGGCGTCGGCGTCGACGACGGCGTGCAGGCACGGCGGGCGGAGTGGGCGGAGCAAGGCGGGGCGGCGGCGTACGGTTGGGGCGGAGGGGTTAAAGTTAGGTCGAGTGGGGATCTGGCGAGGGAGGGGGATAGGTGGAGTGGGGGGGGGAGCTTACTAATGGCGCACCACGTAGCGGTGCGCCATTAGAATGTTTTTTTAGATAGTAATGGCGCACCCCGCAACGGCGTGCCATTAGAATGTTTTTTTATTATAGTTCGAGCACTCAGGGTATATTCCACCTAACTGTATCTAAATCACAACACACACACTAGCCCGACTGGTCAGCACGCAGCACACACACCAGGAGGTCCTGGGTTCGATTCCTAGGCTCCCCAATTTTTGTTTTTATGCATTTTTTTCTTTGCACATATCTTTTTATCCATGCATCCAAATATAACATGTCACATATGCTAGATGATCAGAATTTCATGTAGAAAAATAATATGCAGTTTGTTGCCATGTTAAGAACATTTAAAATGCTGTTTGATATTTATTTGTGTTTAAATATGTTCAAAATTGTTTAAATCATAACAGTAATATTTTTTTATAAAAACAGTAATAATTTTTTAAAAAATATCATCAAATTTGTTATTTGAAAATATTTATGAATATGAAAAAATATCATCAAATTTATTATTTGAAAATATCATCAAATTTGTTATTGGAAAATATAATCATTTTTTTTGCAATTTTAGTTGCATTCATTTGTGACGGTGGAGCGGGCCTGGGAGGGTGCGAGAGGGTACGGGGGAGAGGGTGCGGGGGAGAGGGTGCAGGGGGTGCTCAGCGGCGGTGGAGCGAGGGAGGGTGCGGTGGGTCGTCGGCGGCGGTGGAGTGGGGGGGAGGGTGCGGGGGGTCGGCGGCGGCAGCCGGTGGAGCGGGGGAGAGGGTGCGGGGGTTGCTCGGCGGCGAGGGGGACCAGATCTGGCGAGGTGGGATAGCGATCGAGATGGAGGGGGATCGAGATCGAGTGTCCATGCAATTTAAAAAATATTCATGAGTTCAAAATTAAAGTGCCCATGAAATACAATCGAGAAATGAAGACTTCAATTTAAATACAATCGAGAAATGAAGACTTCAATTTAAATACAATCGATCTTAGCTAGCTATCTATTCACAATCTTCTTGCCCTTCTTTTTCGCAAATGGAGTTCTTCTGTGGAATGGACGTCCTTTAGGTAGGGTGGTCCTGCTTCTTCTTGTGGTGTATGCTGCTACTTCATCGTCGTCGTCATGTTCGATCTTCGGGTCGCCGTACTTGTCAAAGTCTTGCTCATTGGCTACTCCATCCATTCCGATGATCTTCCTTTTGCCTCTCCTCACGACAACACGACTGGGCTTTGACGGGTCGGTAATGAAGAAGCATTGGTCCACTTGGGAAGCCAGTACCCATGGCTCATTTTCCGCAGTGACGTTTGTGCCCGTGGTCTTGGATTTGGCTTCGGGTATAACCATGGTAGTGAAATACTGGTCTTCTTTTAGGACGCTCTTGGACCATCTGACACGGAACATCGGGACCTTCTCTCCAGCGTAGCTCAACTCCCAGATCTCCTCGATCCTTCCATAGTATCTATCCTTGTCGTTACCG
The DNA here is from genome assembly GCF_018294505.1 of Triticum aestivum. NCBI lineage: Eukaryota > Viridiplantae > Streptophyta > Magnoliopsida > Poales > Poaceae > Triticum > Triticum aestivum. Next base: position 58,409,330 of record NC_057798.1, read on the forward strand.
ATGTAGGATCCCATCGTTACCCCGAAGTTCTGATAACCATCTCTCTTCATGTCCTTGTCCTCGGTGTAGAATGTGTAGCCACTGATATCGTACGCCTCATAGGTCATCAGGTTGTGCTCGGCGCCCTGTGACAAGGCGAATATGAGTTGTTCTTCCGCGGAAGAATCCTCATGTAAAGGGTACAACAGAAGCTTCTGCTTGAACCAACGCGTGAAACATGAGTTGTGCTCTTTGATTATATCTCCGTGTGACACTCCAAAAAATTTTATTCAATTTTTATCAAACCATTCCCTTTTGCCATGCCTCATCACAATTAATTTTGCCATTCCCTTTGATCAAAAAAATTCATTTGGTGTTGACTCATCACAATTAATTTTGGAAAGATTTGTTTTTAAAAAGAAATCCTAAGGGTTTTGGATTTATTCTTTTTATTCAAACCATTCCCTTTTGCCATGCCTCATGTTAAAATTTTCTTCCAAAACTCCTCCCTCCACTTTTTGTCATGTCAAATATCCAATCCTAGCAAGTTCAACCCATTTCTGATTTTTATTCAATTTATTTTATCCTCAAAACTATTTCTGTCATTTATTTTGGACGTAGGTGATTTACAAAGGAAGTACCAGATTACTTTTGAGTTTTGGCTCCAAACAAACTCCCCTGGCTAGTCCTTAGTACCCTCAACCCAGAACCATCGAGATCCACTTGTCCACAATTCAAAATTTTCAAGTTTTGATCACTGCAAGTTTGGGCCAGATTTGTCATTTTTGGTGAAATTCAATATTTTTCTTCTCCAAAAATTCCGAGATAAATCAGGCCACCCCTTGATGCATTGAGAGGCCACCTCACCAAAGATCAACTCCAGAAACCCTTTCCACATGCCAAAAACATTTCATCAAACACCTGGCATGCACTATTGCTGTTCAGATTCAGTAAAATTCAGAGTTTCAGTGTTTCAGTTCGGCCATCAGTGTTGTTTTCTTCAGAGTACGGCGTCGATCTCGCCAGTAACTGCAGTGGCGCCTTGCTCCCTGTTCCCCCTCCTTATCCAGAGTGCCACACGTTCATTTGGACGGGCGCAGGTGTCGGTGGCGGCGTGCCTCGCCGATGCCGGCAACTTCTGCGTTGGCAGAGCCACCCGTGGTGGCTGGCAGGGACCAGCACCACCTTTCGGCGCTGTCCAGCACCGCCCAAGCCACCCGAAGCCTCCGCGTGGCTGTCCGCTTGCCTGTGCACGCTGTGGCACCGTCGCCGTGGCCTGAGCAGTGCAGAGCGTGCCCCCTACCGCCGAGGAGCTCCGTGAGCCGTTCCGTCAGAAACTTGGAGTGCCACCCAAGGCAGGCCAAGCTTAGCACTCGAACAGGACCAGTAGACCATCGCGATGATGCCTAGCCCCCTTAATCACCTGACCGACCACTACCACGCCGTAACCATCGCCGAAGTTATCCTGTTCTCGGCTACTGCCTCGGACTCGCTATAAAAGGAGCCCTCGTGCTCGTTCTCAACCCAGCGCCACTCCCCCACCTCACCAGAGCCCCGCCTAGCCACTAGGAGGACCCCGAGGAGGTCTCCTTCCTCGACTCCGGCCGCCCCGATCCGCCTCGGGCTCCAGCGTGATTCACTCAGGTCAGACCACCCCCGCCTTCCAGACCGTGCCAGTCGCCTCCTACTCCACCCAATGCTCTAACCCGAGCCCCAATTCGACCTTTGCAGCCCTCCCCGGCGAGATCCAACAACACCCAAACCACCGTCCGCCGGAGTTGGGGCCGCTGTCGACGTGGTGCTCTCCGACGACTAACTCCACCACCCATAGGTGTGGAAGGACCCAAGGAACCCGTAGGTACCCTCCTTTCCCCCTACCTCACTGTGGATCACCACCGGCGACCACCGCGGCTCTCGGGCACCGGGAGCTCTGTTTCAGTTTTTAAACCTGACGGGTGGGACCCCCCGTCAGCTTTTCCTTTTTTTTCGAACCGTTTTCTGAAAACGCCTTCGGGTAGAATACGTTTTCCTTTGGGGTTGGCGTGTTTCTAATCGAAATGTTTTCTGTTTTTATAAACTACCCCCATGGAAACTTTCTGTTTCATTACAGATGAGTCCCTGGACCAAAACCGTAATAACTTTTAAACAATAGGTGATTTTGAATTGATTCTTTTTCTGTCATCTTTATTTTTCTATCTAGTTTTTTATAATATTTAATTGAAAAATATTTGGAACACTTTTTGTGCACACACGGTATTTACGTTAGTACGCGTTTTCTTTATACCGTAGATACAAGAGGAGGTGACGGAACCACAAACTTCGTCGAGCTGGACTCCGACTACTCCGAACCAGGCAAGCATGTCTGAACCTTTGATATGATGAGTGTTTTGCATGTTTGCTTGAGTAGTTAGTTCATGACATCTTTATATGAGCATCGATAATTGTTATATTGCATGCAAAGTATCTACAAGTAAGCTTCAAAACTCGATAGTATTTGATGGGAGATAAGCTGATCATGTGGTGACATGAGAGGTGGTAAGATGGTATTGTTGAAGCATGCCAGTCCTATGCCAAACCGTTCAACTCCAGTGTTAACGTGGATCAAGTCACGTTACTGTCCGCCCCCTTTTTGTGTGCTACCACGTGTTTTCTGCAAAGAATATGGTTTAGTAGGTTGCAAACCTCTTTCCTCGTACACACCAAATAGAGGGGCCGGGATGAGGGTTCCATGGCCCTGGATTAAAGCCAGTCATCCGGTTAGGGGGCATGGGTGTTTCCGGTTCGGACCGAGAGGGGGGCACCCCTTAGAGCGCGCGATATAAATTTGATCCCATGCTACTCGAGGTTGTGGCCTCCCCGTCTCAAAGTTTTTCTTGAACGTTGCCTAGGGTGATTCCTGGCATCGGTATGTGGAATGGGTGTGTACTGGTTAGATGGGTTTCTTCTGAAATGTCGTAAATGGAACTAGTCCTTCGTGACTACTGAAATCCGTTGGCTGTGGTTAAATAGTACGAAACTCTGTAGAGTCAAAATCATTCGAGTAATCGTATCTATAGTCAAGGACTATAATCAATTTATCTATGTCAGTCTCAATATCAGTTTCAGTGTCAACCTCCGGTGAACAACATGAGTGTTAAATCCGGCTGAATGATTACTCCTGTGGATGGACTAACCCGTTTATTATTATGTACTGAGTATTTCCTTGGAGTGATTTAACTTCATGAATTTTATTGAATATGAATGATGAAATATAAGCCCTTTCTGTGATGTCGCTTAGACGTCCGACTGTGGCACACACTGTTATTTACTTTTGATATAAGCCCTTTACGTGATGTCGCTCAGACGTCCGACTGTGGTACTCTTGTTATTTACTTTTGATATAAGCCCTTTACGTGATGTCGCTCAGACGCCAAACTAACGCATGTTAATTTATTTCTACCTTTCGAGGCGTCGCTTCAGACACCCGATCGGTTTTCAATTATTTTATTGGGATTTCGGGAGGAGTACTGCCTGACTTCCTTTTGATTTAACATGCAGTGCAAATTTATTATTTGAGTGTGCATTGCTGACTGCTCATGTGCATCATGTTTCCATTTGTTATATCTTATGTCCGAACTGTCTTGCGAGTACATTCAAAGTACTCACCTGGTTTGTTGATTTGGCTAGATGTTGACAAAGGCAATCTTATGGATGAAGAGTACGATAGCGAGTCCGACGCCTAGAGGAGTCCCAGTCAGTCCCGTGCAATCCTGGAATTGGTTACTTGTATCATATACGCTTCCGCTACCCGAATAAAGTCATCGAGCCTCACTCCGATGCTCGATGAGCCGTAAGATTAGGAGTCATGTCACCCACTTCACTGCGACATATCCACCACCATTTCTATCGCGAGTCAGTAGTATGCCACCATACTCCGTGTGCCATATCCATCCTTATGTATAATATCGGCGCGCTTGTAATAAAATTGTTGAGAAGCCTCAGCTCAACCTTGTATAACATTTAGTACTACTGGATATTTGTATCAAGGTTTTGTCTACTGGTAAGGAAGATTTTCCTATACTGGTTCGATAAAAAGGTCGGTTTCTCAATAAATGTTTTATTGAAAAACCGGTCGTAACAAACTTGGTATCAGAGCCAGGCTGACTGTAGGAAGCCACTAGGTGCGATCGCTAATCGGTTATTAGCGAAATAAGTGCTATCTTATTATTTTGCAAATGTAGTCATTTTCTGACAGTCAGCATAAATTTATGATCTGACTACTCAGATTTTTGCCTACTTTTGTAGATGGCTGGCAACGATTGTGAGTCACAGGTGTTCGCCAATGTACTGAGGGGTTTGTCAAGCTTCTCGTCTCCATCGTCAAAGTCGCAATCGGGCCATTGACTCGTCCGGAGTTCACACTCTACCAGCACAAGATCAGCGACAGTCTGTCTGTGCACCAGGCCGCGGTGCAGTTCAAGGGAGGACGTGTTGAGTTTCGCCGCCTCCGTGTTGAGTTCCTATGGAGAGGCATGCTATGCAGATGGCTACCCGTGAGGCGATAGCTCGTCTTCGGGATATTCTTCCTTCAATGAAGACTCGTCGCTACCGCTACCTTCCATGCCACGTGCCATACACATGTCACTATGTGTTCGCTTGTGCTAGGGGGGAGAGATATGAGGCGATTGATATGTTGGTTGAATATCTCAAAGCTCTTGAGGCAGCTTTTGATAATCTCGTGGACGACCTTGTGGCTGCTCGTATGGACTCCGTGCAGGGCTGTTCCGCCAACAGGAGGGAGCTCCTCCATACATCCCCACCACTGACGTTCGTCTCGTCATCAGCATCCTATACACCTGCCATCCTTGCCACCGCTTGCCGTCTGCCTACTCCTAAAGAATTTGACCAAGTCATCGCTCCTACTCCAGTCAGAGCTATACCACCTACCGCACCCGCACCAGCTCCACAACTCAGTGCTTCATGCCTAGAGCCTTTTAGTGAGGAGGAGGCTGAGTCTCCTGCACCACTAGGTCTTACCCTTGGCAGGCCGAGGGAAGTACCATCTCCGAATGAGTCCGCCTAGCAGCCGTGCGATGTACCAGCTTGTGTGATATGTTTATATGTATATAGGTTGTGAGAAGTAGTCTGTGTGCGCATCATGTAGGAACTGGGAGAAGTGCACTAGCCTAAATAACATGTCAGGAATGTGTACGCACATCCTGAGTGGTCTATTGTATAATTACTACTTGCATGTAAGATATGTACTAAGCGGTCCTTCTCCATGCGCAATCAAGTATTTCCTTGAAAAATGTTGGGGTTCTTAAATTTCTGCCTTTGCAAAATGATTTATTTTGCCACTAAGTTTTCTCATGAGTTTTACAAAAATACCCCAGAGTGGAAAATGCCTCGTCCTTGGACTCGTTCCATGCCAAGTCCGCCGGAAGAAAATTATGGTACCCAGACTAGCAACAATTTCACACAGGGGCAGTCAAGTCAACAAGGCAGTGAAGCAGCATATTCTCAAATATGTCGCCTTTATGAGCAAAGCCAGCAATAGCATCAAGAAATGATGAACCATGTTATTAATATGGGAAATCATCATGGACCATATCAGCAACAATCCAAATTGTCTGAATTACAAAAGACGCGTCCCCCAACGTTCTCCCACACTGATAGACCTCTTGAGGCCGATGATTGGCTTCGAGACATTTAGAGGAAATTAATTATTGCACAATGTTCGGACTGTGAGAAGGTACTATATGCACCTCACTATCTCACTGGAGCAGCTGCATCATGGTGGGAAAATTTCCTACACATGCACCCCAATGAAAATGACATCACCTAGGAAGAATTTAAAGAAGGTTTTCGTGGGGCGCACATACCCAGAAGCATTATGAAGATCAAGAAAAGGGAGTTTGACGACCTCAAGCAGAGGACCATGACAGTGACTGAGTACAACAGTTAGTTTACTCCATTATCTCGTTACACCAACGAAGAGCATATGACTGAAAACAAAAAGATGGAAAGATTCCTGGACGGTCTGGCACCAGCACTTAAGTGCCAGCTGGTCATACACACCTTCCCGGATGTCAAAACCCTTGTGGACAAAGCTATTACATTGGAAAATGAGCACCACAGCTTGGAGGATTTTCGCAAGCGCAAAAGGGACCAGACTACTCTCGCTCGCAACAACCGGAGGAAGACCAATTTTCAGAAGGATGGGGTACACAAACCCACGATCAATGTTTCACGCCCAAAAAAAAATTTCCACGTGAGGGACAAGGATTTTACATATCACCCAGGTGTTACCTGCTACGCTTGTGGAGAAGAAGGACACTATGCCAAGCAGTGTCCGAAGCCAAGAAACTCAGCACCCAAGCCGAACAACGGTGGCAATAATTCAATGCCCAAGCGAAACAACTTCAACCCCAATAAAAATCACAAGAAGGGTCGCCTGAACTATGTGACCAAGGAGGAAGCACAGAATGCCCCGAATATCGTACTCGGTACGTTCCCTGTCAACGCAATACCTGCCATGGTTTTGTTTGATTCTGGAGCTTCTCACTCATTCATTTCAAAGAAATTTGCTTTGCAACATGATTTTTAAATGCTTCCCTTGGAAAAATCCATGATCATCTAGTCCTCCGGGATTAAGCAAATCACTCAGAGTTACTGCCAAGGTGTGGTTATTGAGTTTGAAGGATTAAAATTTTAGGCAAATCTCATTGTATTGGAAAATAAGGGATTGGATGTTATCCTAGGAATGGACTGGTTAACCACCAACAAGGGATTTATCGACTGCTTCAATCAGACTATAATTCTTACCCATCATCATGGGAAGACGATAAAAATTGCAGCTCAAGAAAGACCGAGGTCATGGCAACCAAGGTTGAACAAGGTGGACGTTTCAAAGTTAAGCAAAGTTCCAGTGGTATGTGAGTTCCCTGACGTATTTCCCGAAGAACTACCAGGCATGCCACCAGACCGAGAGATAGAGTTCATCATTGAACTAGCACCTGGAACCACCTCCATTTCTAAGAAACCCTATAGAATGGCACCCTCAGAATTGGTAGAATTAAAGAAGCAAATAAAGGAATTACTGGACAAAGGATTTATTTGAGCCAGCTCCTCGCCTTGGGGTTCACCTGTATTATTTGCCAAGAAGAAAGATGGGACACTGAGATTGTGTATCGACTATCGAGCACTCAACATGGTTACCATCAAGAACAAATATCCGATGCCTCGGATAAATGATTTATTCGACCAACTCGCGCAAGCTAAGGTTTTCTCAAAAAATGATTTAAGGTTGGGGTATCATCAATTAAAAGTACGAACAGAAGATATTCCCAAGATAGCTTTCACCTCCAGATATGGACTATATGAGTTTACAGTAATGCTGTTTACACTGACAAACGCCCCCGCAAATTTTTTCCACCTCATGAACAAAGTGTTTATGAAATTTATGGACAAATTTTTTGTGGTATTCATCGATGATATTCTAGTATACTCCAAGACACCAGAAGAGCATGCTGAACATCTTAGGATTGTACTAGGAGAATTAAGAAAACATTAGTTATATGCCAAGTTCAGCAAATGTGAATTTTGGTTAAGACAGGTTGGTTTCCTAGGCCATGTATTGACCCAAGAAGGTGTTGCTGTAGACCCAGAAAAAGTCAAGGCCGTACTCGGTTGGAAACCACCAGCCAGCGTAACATATGTACGGAGTTTCTTGGGAATGGCAGGATATTACCGCAAGTTTATTGAGGGATTCTCCATCATAGCAAAACCAATGACACTGTTACTCAAGAAGGATAAGAAGTTTGTGTGGACTGAAGCTTGCGAGAAAAGCTTCCAAGAACTAAAGAGGAAATTGACAACAACACCAGTATTGGTTGTACCAGACATACACAAAAGTTTCGAAGTGAATTGTGACGCATCCCGGAAGGGCTTCGGATGCGTATTAATGCAATAAGGCAAAATAGTCGCATACGCTTCCAGACAATTACGAAAGCATAAAGAAAATTATCCTACTCATGACTTAGAATTGGTAGCAGTCATTCATGCACTCAAGGAATGGAGGCACTTTCTGCTCGGAAATCATTGTGAAATATATACGGACCATAAAATCCTCAAATATATTTTCACACAACCAGAGCTAAATTTGCGACAACAACGTTGGTTGGAATTAGTGAAAGATTATGATGTTGGCACTCACTACCATCCAGGAAAAGCAAATGTAGTGGCGGATGCTCTTAGTCAGAACCCCAGTTCGGGCAACGACGGTCTACCAAACTTGAGACCTGAATTTCAGCAGGAGTTCGCCACAACTTGGTGATGGTCACGGAGGGAAATGTGTCAAGTTTGGAAATACAGCCTACCCTAATGGAGCAGATTAAGGAGCCTCAGCATGGACACCCCAGCATCGAAGGCATAAAAAGAAAAGTGAGTTTGGGCAAGGCCACAGAATTCGTCATAGACGATAAGGGAATATTATGGTTCGGAGATAGGCTTTGCGTACCAAATATAGAAGACCTTAAACAGCAAATCCTAGCCGAAGGCCACACCGCTCCATATTCAATCCATCCTGGAGGGACCAAAATGTACAAGGACATTCAGGAAATTTTTTGGTGGCACGGGATATAGCCACATTCATTGCATGTTGTGATTCATGTCAACGCATTAAAGCCGAGCACCACAAACCAGAAGGACTATTGCAGCCAAACAAGATACCCGAGTGGAAATGGGACAAAATTGGAATGGATTTTATTGTCGGACTACCTCGGTCACGATACGGAAATGATGCCATATGGGTCATCACAAATAGATTGACTAAGGTAGCCCATTTCATCCCAGTAAAGACAACCCACACCACTCAGAAGCTTGCCAAGCTTTATCTCTCCCGTATCGTCTGTCTGCATGGAGTTCCAAAGACTACAATATCTGACGGAGGCACCCAATTTGTCTCTAGATTTTGGGATCAATTACAACAAGCTCTGGGAACTCAACTAGCATTCAGTAGAGCATACCACCCCTAGACTGATGGAAAAACTGAATGCGTGAACCAAATTCTAGAGGACATGCTGAGAGCATGTGTCCTCACCTATGGAACCAGTTGGGAAGGAAGCTTGCCATATGCCGAGTTCGCGTACAAGAACAGTTACCAAGCCAGCTTACAAATGGCACCTTTTGAAGCCTTGTATGGGCGGAGATGTCGTACCCCACTAAATTGGTCAGAGACCGGAGATAGTCATATTTTTGGCCCGGACATGCTCAAGGAAGCTAAGGAGAAAGTTAAGCTAATCAGGGACTGACTCAAGACAACTCAAAGCCGACAAAAAAGTTATTATGATCGAAAACATCGGGGAGTCCGCTTTGAACCCGGTGAATATGTGTACCTACGAGTATTCCCTATGAGGGGCCTGCAACGGTTCAAAGTTAAAGGAAAGCTAGCACCAAGATTTATCGGACCCTTCTGCGTAGTTGCGCGAAGAGGCACAGTAGCCTACCAGCTAGACCTACCCGCAGAATTGTCAGACATCCACGACGTGTTCCACGTCTCACAGTTGAGGAAATGCGTAAGCAACTGAGAAAAGCAGGTATCTCATGAGGACATCGACGTACAGCCAGACCTCACCTGCAGGGAACGCCCAATAAAGATATTGGAGGAGTCTGAAAGGAGGACCCGTCAGAAAACAATTAAGTTTTTCAGAGTTCAGTGGAGCAATCACACCGAGGATGAAGCAACATGGGAAAGAGAGGATTTTCTTCGGACAGAACACCCACACCTATTTGAGGATCAGCTGAAATCTCAGGGACGAGATTTTTCCTAAGGGGGTAGTGTTGTGACACTCCAAAAAATTTATTCAATTTTTATAAAAAAAATAAAAATAAAAATAATAAAAATATTCTTTATTTGATTTAAAGGAGGCTGTTTAAAATCTTTCTAAAAGACTCTCCTTCTCAAAATTTTCTCTTTTGGCAAATATTTTATTTTGGGTCATTCTCAACATTGATGTTTGGTATTTAAGGCTTTTCATTTGGTGTTGACTCATCACAATTAATTTTGGAAAGATTTTTTTAAAAAATAAATCCTATGGGTTTTGGATTTATTCTTTTTATTTAAACCATTCCCTTTTGCCATGCCTCATGTTAAAATTTTCTTCCAAAACCCCTCCCTCCACTTTTTGTCATGTCAAATATCCAATCCTAGCAAGTTCAACCCATTTCTGATTTTTATTCAATATATTTTATCCCCAAAACTATTTCTGTCACTTATTTTGGACCTAGGTGATTTACAAAGGAAGTACAAGATTACTTTTGAGTTTTGGATCCAAACAAACTCCCCTGGCTAGTCCTTAGTACCCTCAACCCAGAACCATCGAGATCCACTTGTCCACAATTCAAAATTTTCAAGTTTTGATCACTGCAAGTTTGGGCCAGATTTGCCATTTTTGGTGAAATTCAATATTTTTCTTCACCAAAAATTCTGAGATAAATCAGGCCACCCCTTGATGCATTGAGAGGCCACCTCACCAAAGATCAACTCCAGAAAGCTTTTCCACATGCGAAAAACATTTCGTTGAACACCTGGCATGCATTGTTGCTGTTCAGATTCAGTAAAATTCAGAGTTTCAGTGTTTCAGTTCGGCCGTCAGTGTCGTTTTCTTCAGAGCATGGCGTCGATCTCGCCAGTAACTGCAGTGGCGCCTTGCTCCATGTTCCCCCTGTTTATCCAGAGCGCCACACATTCATTTGGATGGACGCAGGTGTCGGTGGCGATGTGCGTCGCCGACGCCGGCAACTTCTGTGGCGGCACAGCCACCCGTGGTGGCCGGCAGGGACCAGCACCACCTTTCGGCGCCGTCCAGCATCGCCCAAGCCACCCAAAGCCTCCGCGTGGCTGTCCGCTTGCCTGTGCACGCCGCGGCACCGTCGCCGTGGCCTGAACACCGCAGGGCGTGCCCCCTACCGCTGACGAGCTCCATGAGCCGTTCCATTAGAAACTTGGAGTACCACCCAAGGCAGGCCAAGCTTAGCACTTGAACGGGACCAGTAGACCATCGCGATGATGCCTAGCCCCCTTAATCACCAGACCGACCACTGCCACGCTGTAACCATCGCCGGAGTTATCCCGTTCTCGGCCACCGCCTCGGACCGGCTATAAAAGGAGCCCTCGAGCTTGTTCTCGACCCAGCGCCACTCCCCCACCCCACCAGAGCCGCGCCTAGCCACTAGGAGGACCCCGAGGAGGTCTCCTTCCTCGACTCTGGCCGCCCCGATCCGCCTCGGGCTCCGGCATGGTTCCCTTAGGTGAGACCACCCCCGCCTTCCAGACCGTTCCAGTCGCCTCCTACTCCACCCAATGCTCTAACCAGAGCCCCATTCGACCTTTGCAGCCCTCCCCGGCGAGATCCAACAACACCCGAACCACCGTCCACCGGAGTTGGGGCCGCCATCGACGTGGTGCTCTCCGACGACCAACTCCACCACCCACAGGTGCGGAAGGACCCAAGGAACCCGTAGGTACCCTCCTTTCCCCCTACCTTGCCGTGGATCGCCACCGGCGACCACCGCGGCTCTCGGGCGCCGGGAGCTCTGTTTCAGTTTTTAAACCTGACGGGTGGGACCCCCCGTCAGCCTTTTCTTTTTTTTGAACCGTTTTCTGAAAACTTCTTTGGGCAGAATACGTTTTCCTTTGGGGTTGGCGTGTTTCTAATCGAAATGTTTTCTTTTTTTATAAATGACCCCCTGGAAAATTTCTGTTTCATTACAGATGAGTCCCTGGACCAAAACCTTAATAACTTTTAAACAATAGGTGATTTTGAATTGATTCTTTTTCTGTCATCTTTATTTTTCTGTCTAGTGTTTTATCATATTTATTTGAAAAATATTTGGAACAAGCTTTTGTGCACACATGGTATTTACGTTAGTACTCGTTTTCTTTATACCGTAGATACCGGAGGAGGTGACGGAACCGCAAACTTCGCCGAGCTAGACTCCGAATACTCCGAACCAGGCAAGCATGTTTGAACCTTTGATATGATGAGTGTTTTGCATGTTTTCTTGAGTAGTTAGTTCATGAAATGTTTATATGAGCATCGGTAATTGTTATATTGCATGCAAAGTATCTACAAGTAAGCTTCAAAACTCAATACATATTTGATGTTACCGTCCGCCCCCTTTTTGTGTGCTACCACGTGTTTTCTGCAAAGATTATGGTTTAGTAGGTTGCAAACCTCTTTCCTCGTACACACCAAATAGAGGGGCCGGGATGAGGGTTCCATGGCCCTGGATTAAAGCCAGTCATCCGGTTAGGGGGCATGGGTGTTTCCAGTTGGGACCGAGAGGGGGGCACCCCTTAGAGGGCGCGATATAAATTTGATCCCATGCTACTCGAGGTTGTGGCCTCCCCATCTCAAAGTTTTTCTTGAACGTTGCCTAGGGTGATTCCTGGCATCGGGATGTGGAATGGGTGTGTACTGGTTAGATGGGTTTCTTCTGAAATGCCGTAAATGGAACTAGTCCTTCGTGACTACTGAAACCCGTTGGTTGTGGTCAAATCGTACAAAACTCTATAGAGTCAAAATCATTCGAGTAACCGTATCTATAGTCAAGGACTATAATCAATTTATCTATGTCAGTCTCAATATCAGTTTCAGTGTCATCCTCCGGTGAACAACATGAGTGTTAAATACGGCTGAATGATTACTCCTGTGGATGGGCTAACCCGTTTATTATTATGTACTAAGTATTTCCTTGGAGTGATTTAACTTCATGAATTTTATTGAATACGAATGATGAAATATAAGCCCTTTCTGTGATGTCGCTCAGACGTCCGACTGTGGCACGCACTGTTATTTACTTTTGATATGAGCCCTTTATGTGATGTCACTCAGACGTCCGACTGTGGTACTCTTGTTATTTACTTTTGATATAAGCCCTTTACGTGATGTCGCTCAGACGCCCGACTGACGCATGTTAATTTATTTCTACCTTTCGAGGCGTCGCTTCAGACACCCGATCGGTTTTCAATTATTTTATTGGGATTTCAGGAGGACTACTGCCTGACTTCCTTTTGATTTAACATGCAGTGCAAATTTATTATTTGAGTGTGCATTGCTGACTGCTCATGTGCATCATGTTTCCATTTGTTATATCTTATGTCCGAACTGTCTTGCGAGTACATTCAAAGTACTCACCTGGTTTGTTGATTTGGCTAGATGTTGACAAAGGCGATCTTATGGATGAAGAGTACGATAGCGAGTCCGACGCCTAGAGGAGTCCCAGTCAGTCCCGTGCGATCCTGGAATTGGTTACTTGTATCATATACGCTTCCGCTACCCGAATAAAGTCATCGAGCCTCACTCCGACGCTCGATGAGCCGTAAGATTAGGAGTCATGTCACCCACTTCACTGTGACATATCCACCACCATTTTTATTGCGAGTCAGTAGTATGCCACCATATTCCGTGTGCCATATCCGCCCTTATGTATAATATCGGTGCGTTTGTAATAAAATTGTTGAGCAGCCTCAGCTCAACCTTGTATAACATTTAGTACTACTGGATATCTGTATCAAGGTTTTGTTTATTGGTAAGGAAGATTTTCCTATACTCGTTCGATAAAAAGGTCGGTTTCTCAATAAATGTTTTATTGAAAAACCGGTCGTGACACTCCGTCCGTCCTCTGTTGGCCTCGGTCATTGTACGTCTTCTCAATAAAGGTTTTGTGCTCTACCAACCAAGGATCGACCACGTCTATGTGTTGTAGCACGACTAGGTTTGCTCTTTCAAAGTCGGCGAGTTGACCCTCGAAGTCGACATGCATTTCGCGGCGACCCTCATGGTGACCCCATCCAGCGAGCCTGCCGAGGTGCTTGTTAACGGGCAGACCAATGGGGTCCTCGATGCCTAGATAATTCGTGCAGTAGGAGATGCACTCTTCGGTCAGAAAGCCCCTGGCTATGCTTCCCTCTGGACGGGACATGTTGCGAACATATCCTTTGATGACACCATTCATCCTTTCAAACGACATCATGCTGTGCAGGAACATCGGCCCGAGTTGGATGATATCCTCCACAATATGGACCAGCAGATGCACCATAACATCGAAGAATGCGGGTGGGAAGTACATCTCAAGCTCGCATAGTATCAGCACGATCTCTTCCTGTAGCCTTCTGAGTTGCCTCACGCCAACCGACTTCCAAGAGATGACGTCAAAAAAGTTGCATAGGCAAAATAGAGTTTCATGGACGTGCGCGTCCATGATCCCACGGATTGCAACTGGAAGTATCTGCGTCATCAGCACGTGACAGTCGTGAGACTTCATCCCGCTGAACTTCTTCTTTGTTGGGTCTAGGTATCTGCTTATCTTCGCCGCGCAACCGTATGGAAGTTTTACTCCTACGAGGCAGGTGAAAAACTGCTCGATCTCCTCCTGACTTAGAGTGAAGCACGCGGGAGGGTAGTCATTTCTAGTCTTCTTGGCCTTTTTGCCTTTGCGACGACTTTCCCTGTCCTGCTTCGCCTCATCATCATCATCATCATCATCATCATCATCATTATCATCATCATCATTAGCGTGAAGCTCCTCCCTGATGCCCATTGATTTCAAGTTTGCCCTTGCTTTCGGCCCATCTTTGGTCCTCTCTGGCATGTTGAGCAAGGTACCAAGCATACTCTCGCACACGTTCTTCGTGATATGCATGACATCAATGCTGTGAGGCACATGGTGGATCTTCCAGTATGGCAAGTCCCAGAAAACAGACCTCATTTTCCATAGCTTCAGCAGCGGCTCTGGCGCCTTTCGCTTCTTTACCGGCTCTGGCACCTTTTGCTTCTTTCCCGACAGTGGGCAATCTTTCCAATTTTTCAACAGCTGGTCTATTTCCTCGCCGCTCCTCGTACGCGGGCGTCTTCGGGGTTCGGTTTCACCGTCGAACAGATCCTTGCATTTCCTCCACGGGTCATCGTCGCGAAGCCACCTTCGATGTCCCATGAACACGGTTTTCAAAGACCCGGGATCTCTATCGAGCTGGCGATACGTTGTGATCATCCATGCACCTGACGCATCCAGAAAATCCGTGGACCACCTGCCGTGCGAGATATCCGTAACCAAGATAGTCGTGCACCGTCGTAAGCAGCGCGGATCTCATAGGGAAATATTCTTTCTCTGCGGCGTCCCACATATTGGCTGGCGTTTTCCACAGCGTGTCTAGCTCCTCTTTCAGAAGCCCCAGATATAGATTGATGTCTTTCCCTGGTTGTTTCGGCCCTTCAATTAGCATACTCATCTGAATGTACTTCCTCTTCATGCACAACCAGGGGGGAAGGTTGTACATCCACACAAACACAGGCCAGGTGCTATGTGTGCTTCTCTGGCTGCCAAACGGATTGACTCCATCGGTGCTCGCGCCCAGCACGATGTTCCTTGGATCCTTCCCAAATTCTGGGTGTTCGAAGTTCAACGCTTGCCACTGGCTTGCATCCTTTGGGTGACTTGGCATCTTGTCTTTTTTATTTATCTCTGGATCATTTGCGTCATCTTCTCGCTTCTTCTCCTCCCTATCCGCGTGCCAATGCAGGAGCTTTGCTACCTTAGGGTCCGCGAAATACCGCTACACACGAGGAGTGATCGGAAAGTACCACACCACTTTTCGAGCAGCTTTCTTCCTCTTCTTGTATCGAATGACGCTGCACACCGGACATATGGTAGACTCCGCGTGCTCGTCCCGATAAATGATGCAATTGTTCATGCACACATGGTATTTCACGTGCGGTAAATCCAGAGGACACACGATTTTCTTCGCCTCCTCGAAACTGGTCGGGCACTTGTTCCCCTTGGGAAGATGTTTGTGCCAGAATGACATGTTCTCGTCGAAGCATGCATCGCTCATTTTGTGTTTTACCTTCATTTCCAAAGCCATGAGCGTTACTTTCAGGCGGTTATCCTCGGGCCTGCATCCTTCATATAATGGAGTAACCGTGTCTATCTCCAGTTGATCCAGCTTGGCTTTCTCTTGTGCGGCAGCTCTTGCGTTATCCATCTGCTTGAGAAGCAGCTCTTGAATATGAGGGTCCTGCACCCAGCCCATCGATGGTACATCGTCGTCTATTCCGCCGGCATCTTCATCTTCATGATCATGCCCTTCGTCTGCTCCGGCATCTTCCTCATCATCATGCCCGTCATCTTCTACATGATGACTGTGTACAACATCACCGTCGTGATCATGTCCTGGAGATTCTTCGTCTTCTCGCTCGCCCGAGCCGCGGTGGTTGTCTTGCTGCCCTTCCTCATTTCTTGCCCGGCCCCCATGTCACGACCGGGTTTTCTGGGAAATAAATTTCTAGAAAAGACTGTCGTTCTCATCAGCCCCAGGATTACTGTTAGCTGATGAGGCTCCAACTTGACACAGAAATTCCAAACAAAATACAAAATATGTAGTACCAGACCATTCTGGCCTGTGAGTACAACAAATGGTTTCTAGTGGTTGATGGCGGAAGCGGGTTGTGAAACATCTGTGTCTATGGGACTCCATTCCCCACGGGAACAGCTGACCAAGTTAAATTCCTATCTTCGCGAGGCTGCTATCTCCATTGCGTGGGTTCCGGGGCTGGCATCGCGTCGCTCCTCTCCGTGCAGGAAAATCTGGCCAAGACAATAGCCAGGGACAAGCCAGTGAGTACTTTGAATGTACTCGCAAACATTATGAACACAGGTATAATATAACAATGATGTGCTAAAAATATTTTATGCTCATGACGTCAGTCACAAAAGATAAATAACTCTCGGATGCGTGCAAGCAAGCTATTTATAAAATTGCAATAACCTGATAGTATAAAAGAAATTTATGAAATAAATAACAAGTAATGCCACAGTCGGGCGTCTGAGCGACGCCACATAAAGGGCTTTAAAAGAAATGCCACAGTCGGGCGTCTGAGCGACGCCACATAAAGGGCTTTAAAAGAAATGCCACTCTCGGGCGTCTGAGCGACGCCACATAAAGGGCTTTAAAAGAAATGCCACAGTCGGGCGTCTGAGCGACGCCACATAAAGGGCTTTAAAAGAAATGCCACAGTCGGGCGTCTGGGCGACGCCTCATAAAGGGCTTTAAAAGAAATGCCACAGTCGGGCGTCTGGGCGACGCCTCATAAAGGGCTTTAAAAGAAATGCCACAGTCGGGCGTCTGGGCGACGCCTCATAAAGGGCTTTAAAAGAAATAATCATAATGAATATCCCGGAGGTAGAACCATCCCAGAGATACTCGGTAATAACAATAATATCACGGGTTAGTCAATAATAATAATAATCATAGATATCACAAGTCACGAGTAGTAATTCCATTTCTGGTTAACCGTTTCACCTCCGAAGACCGACACCAAGACCGATACTTGACCCATCCGAGACTGTAATCCTTAACCATGGACACGGCTATTCGAATAGTTTTATTCTCTGCAGAGGGTGTACTCTTTACCCACGAGTAACGGATTTCTTTAGTCCAGCAGGACTAATTCCATCTACGGTCTTTTTGTTGAAAACACACCTAACTTGCACACACCAGCTTATCACACACGTGTCTGGAATCACCCACGACACCTGTTAAGCAAACTCTAAGTGGGGAGGCTACAACCTCGCGTAGCATGGGATCAAATTTATATCGCGCGCTCTAAGGGGTGGCCTCCCCTCTCGGTCCCAACCGGAAACACCCATGCTCCCGGACCAGGTGGCCTGCCTACCAGTTACAACCAGTATCTTCCACCATGGCCTCTCTGTACGGTGTGTGCTAGAAAGAGGTTGACAACTTACTGAACCGTACTCTACTTGCTGTAGAGACGAGTGGTAGTACGAAACAAGTATGGGGGTTACTGGATTAAGACTCGATCTACGGTCGACTCGGGAGGTTTTAGTATTCCCTGCATGATTAGTATAACAAATATATTTCATCAAACAGAGTCACCTCTCACATCACCTTACCATGCCATACCAGACATAACCGTCCCGACGGAGACCGGCGACAAACTCATACCTACCCAAGGCAGAGGTTTTCCCGGTTTCCTGCCGGTAGGCATGCAAGGCACGTGAGGGTGATTATCATCACAAGTGTGTTCATTTCCAACAGCATGGAAATCAATAACATGCACCCATGCATATGATCATGTCACATGAAATAACAATTTCTTCGAAATGCGGTGGTGTTATAAATGCATCAATGATCACTTCAAAATTATTATGCCGGGGTTCAGAATGCTTGCCTTCAACGTGTGGAAAGGCAGGGTGCTCTCCAAACTTTTGAAAGTTTTCTTCTCTTTCCCCAAAATCCTATTTGAAAATATATTTGAATTAACACATATTTCAAAAACAGAACCAAAAAGTTGTTTGAAATTTTTTCAAATAAATCTTAAAATAAACTAGATCAAATATGAGGAAGGTAGGAAAAAGAATCAACTCATTTGGACTTATATTTAAAAAGTTATAGCCAGTCAAAGATTTGGTCAAAATCTGTTTTAAAAAAAAACAGAAAAAGAAAAACGTTTCGGAGGGGAATACGCTTTCGGAGCGGGGAAAGCGTACTAGGGATAATACGTCTTCACTTAATCTGACGTGGACAGCGCGGGGTGTCGCTGACAGTGGGCCCGCCTGGCCCACTGGTCATGTTTGACCAGTCGCCGCGCGTCGTCTCCCTCCTCTATCCGAGCGGAGCGGGGCTCCGGCGATCGTCGCCGGCGTTTGGCTGCTCCTCGCGGGCTCCAGAGGGTGGGGATGGATCCGCACGGCTGGGGCGGTTCTCCCGGTGGTCGAGGGGTTGCTGGGAAGGAGTAAATTGCCGGCGGCGAGCTCCGCGGCGGAGGGAAGCTTCGGTGACAAAGTGAGTTTGTGGTGGCGACGGCTCCCGATCAAAATCAAGCAGGGGAACGAGTTCACGGGAGGATGAGATGGTTCCTGGTGAAGAGAACGGAGAGAGGGAAGCTCTGGTTGCGCCGAATGGAGCCGGGAGGCGGCGGTGGCCGAACTGACCGGAGAGGTTGAAGAAGACCTGCTCCCTTCCAATTGGTGGCGATGGGGGCACTAGTGAGACGGCATGAGGCTACCTGAGGGCTTGGAGACGCTCGGGGCTTCCCTTTTATAGCGTGGCAAGGCGGTTCCGCGGCGGCCGTGGATAAGTTCCCGGCGAACCGACGTTCTGTAGCTAGGGCGACGTGGCGGTGACGAGGGCTAGTAGACGCGCTTGCGGATGAGCTCTCACTGCTCCAAGGGCCAGGTGGCGAGCGGGCGAGGCTTGGGCGGCGCTGAACGGCGCAGAGCTGTCGGGCGGCGGCAGCGGCTAGCGCTTGGCCTGCCGGGCGCGGCGGGGGCTGCTTGGCGCGTAGCGGAGAGAAAGGGAGTGCGCGGCAAGGTTCTGCAGAGCGGGCCAAAGCCGTGGGGGCCAGCGTGTCGGCTCGGGCGCGCGGCTGCAATACGCGCGCTCTGGGCGCGTCCAGTGCACGCACACTAGGTGTTCGACGCAATGCCGAGGCATGCTACGGGTCGCAGGTGAGGATGGGATTTACCATATCGAGGTTAGGAGCAACGGGGAGTCTAGTGGACATGCTGGTTTGATCAGAGGTGCAAGTTCACAGTGCAATGCCACACTCATGTCAGAACTGGTCATGCTCTCCAGGTGTTTGGCAAAATGCCACATGCACTTAGGCAGGTCTTGGGGTGGCCAAAAACTCCAGATGGGGGTCTCTTTAGATGCAAAAGAGAGTGGTGAGGTTAGTTGGACAAAAGGGGAAACTTGCTAGTGCAAGTTTTACAAAACTACATTTCTGGACAGGAAATAAATAGCATTATTCCATGAACCAAAAGTGATCTAAATGGTGCATGCTCCTGGACTTAAGGGTTTAACATGGGGGACTACAAGTAGGAGAAATAATTAAGGGTATAGGAGCAACTAAAATGGTGGTTGCTGTACAAATCCTCAAGTTGGTCCAGAATGGAAATGAGGTTGATTCACTCAATAATTTCAAAGAACAACCCTGGATTTTTGCACAAAGTGGAATAATAGGCTCCTACTGACCTCCCTTAATTTTGGTAGAAGTTTTAAATGAATACTCAAATAGGTTGTAGTGCAAAATGCACTCTGGACCAGAGAAGAAAAAATTGATAGTAGGGCTCAAAATATTCCATGAATGAAATATATTTTTGCATAAAAGTGATTTAAAAACATCACAGGACATCTCCAAATTTTTGCGGAAATTTTAAGTGAATCTATCAAATGGTTGTAGTTCAAATATGGCCATTTAACCTTGAAAAAACTATTTTCAAGAAAGTAAAGATCAAGCAATTAAGTTAGTTAATTAGTTATACTGATAAAAGGAAAGTTTTTCTTGAGAGGTTAAACAAGTCCAATAACATATTTGAAAAGTTTTCTCTTTGGGAAAAACTCATCATAACAGGGAAGGAAATGAATAAAAAAAATATCAAAAGTGGAGCTCAAAAATTCAAAGTTTTAAATCCTAGCAAAATTTTAATTTAATAAAACAAGGCCAAATTTTTGGGGTGTCACAATACTATCCCCCTTAAGAAAAATCTCGTCCTCGAGATTTGCTAAAAGCGGTGTTAAGAGAATAAAGACGTGGCTACAGTGAGAGGGCAATAAGTGGTGAAAAACCACCGTGTGAAAACTGGTGCCGCGTGGAAAAGTCCACGGTTCGTGACAAAAATGGGCGATTTCTACGCTGGATATAAATTTAGGATAACTCCTAAATTTAGATATACGCTGATCGCACCCGAGAGCATAGTGCTCTCTCTGGCTGACAGGTGGACCCGGGGTCCACTGTCAGTCTCCTCTTCTTCTCCCTCTGGACCTTTCTTCCTCCTCTCTCCCGCGCGCTTTCTCCACCGGCGACGCCTAGTGTGTAGGGCATCTAGGCCGTACCGTGGTAGTGCGCGGCGTGCTAGCTGCTGGTGCAGTGTGCACTCACCTCGCGGGCCAGTGCGCTATCGGCACTGCTCGTGGATTCGATTCCGAACACCGGCGATCGGCGACGAGCGGCGTTGGTGGACTTCGCCCACCGTACACCGAGCTCGAGCTATAAAAACGGTTGGGGTGCCTCTCTTCTTCCTCACATCTGGCCTCACTTCTCCTCCTCCTTTCTCCATTACTGCTTATGGAAGCTCGGTCGAGGATCTAATGGCGGAGGCGATGCCAGACTGGTTTGTGATCCTGATATGCGGAGGGCTGGCGACGTTGCTGGGGCTCTCTGTGCTCCTGTGCGCGATGATCTTCGACGAGTATCGCGATGCTGCGGCTCAGGTGTTGGCTCTCCGCGGTGGTGGTGATCATGAGGAGTAGATGGAGTGTGCCAGGTGCTAACTGTTGTTAGGGGGTGATTAGCTGGATGTAACACCGTTGCAAAGTTTTGCAAACAGTGTATGTGTCCGTATGATTATAGCTGTGAGTCTGCTCGTGGTGCTGAGTGAAATTAAATAATCCACGCCGTGAGAAAGTGTAGATGTAGCAACTCAGGGAAAAGAAAATCTCACTCCAGGGTTTCGCGAGGGGAAAACAGTTACTTTAAAGGAGCGTAAACCACAACAAAACTACACACATGAGCAGAAGCCAAATAATTGACTTGCCATACAAACTCAGGGTATTACACGTAAGTCACACACATAAATATAAATGTTGCATAGAACAAATATAGTAGTAACGTCTAAAATGAAAATGGTAACTGGGCGGGGTCCTGATAAATTGTCTCTGGTAAAGGAATACATTCTTCTTCTATTGGAGGAAGTGGATTGACCAGTCGATGTATGCGTCTCTCCGTGTCGGGTCTCAGTGGTCTGCCGATGGCGATCTGAGGATTTAAATCTGCGAGGCTCTGGAGATAATCCATCACGCGCTGGTTTAAATGCTCTTGAGTAATGATGTACTGGATAAGGTTGGGCAGAACTGGGTCTCTCTCAATACGTCCACCGGGAAAAGATGTTACTTCTCCGGGTGCTGCACGGCTCGGAAAGTAATAATATCCTCGTTCGCGGGCATAGGGTACTGCGGATCGAAGACGAGCAATCGCTTCTTTCGCAGCAGCTTCTATGGCTAAGTGTGGGGTTGGCATAGATTTCCCCACGAAGGAAACTTCTATTGGATCTTGGTTGGGGTCTACAGGAGGAATGTGTACTGCTGCCCAATATTCCGAGGTGGATGGGGTGATCCTTGATTTGAACAGCTCGTACTGGGGTGGCTGGGTAGAACCCATGGTACTGCGGGTAAAATCCCACAATAATTTGACAAAGCTACCTGGGGTTGCATCTGGGGTTCTCAGATGAATGCTGGGGTTCGGCATGCCAGGAAGAAGCGTGAGTGTTGTGTGCAAAGTCAGGGTTGCTGGGTAAGGTCACAAGGTGGCCTTTATATAGCAAAGGAGCGGGATCGTTTTACCGTGGCGAAAAGTAATAAATTTGCCAGCTTGGCTCCAAAGGTCAGGTCAGTGTCAGAGATACACATATCTCATAAAGAGATGTGTTACTGTGATTGTTGTCGGGCTGGTTTTGGTAGTTGTGCCCGGAAGAATATGCAGCTATGCGCTGACCAAACATGCAAGGCTATTATTAAAACAGAGGCACAAAGACAGGCTGCGTTAATATACGCGGTCGCATGATTACAAAGCGAGGATACATTGAAACTTGGTACTACTCATACGGCTCAGTCTACCTCGTTTATGTCTAAACGGGCGTGCCTGGTGGATGTCGAGGCTTCTCCATGTGTCTCTCTGCCGGGATTAGTCGGAGATGGCGGAGGAACTGCAGGGTCGGGGTAGTGAGAATGACCATTGCGGGGATTGTTGGCCACAACCCCGTTGGAGTGTGGTCCCAATATGCTACGAAGCACTTCTGGGGTTATCGCAGCACCTTGGCCGATGGCTGGGGCAGATCTCGGGGTCTCGATCGGTTGTCCAAACAGCACGACCGGGTTGTTGGTGTTGGGCTCGTTTTCTTCTCTCGCCGGGGCTCGACGAACCAGCTCTCCACGAGCTGCTATCAGGTCAATGGTGATCTGGTCGAACAGTGCCTCTAGTGCACTTACATAGCGCACTAGGTGCAACAATGCGGGGTCCGTCTCGTGGTCTCCATTGGCGACTTGGGGTGGTCTACCATACCCTTCTCGTCTGGGGTAGTAGTGGAACGAGCGACAGTTAACTCTGGGCGACAAGTGCCTGAGATGAACTATAGCCTCTCGAGCGGCTAGCTGGATGGCTTGTGGCTCAAAGGAAGTTGTTCTTCCGGTGAACCGGTAGGGGCGCTCGGGTGCTAGACTCCTACCGTAAATGTGCATAGTGGCCCAGAATTGGCGGTCTTCACCGCTCATGGGTCCTTGATACACAACATATTCTGGTGGCTCCTCTAACGCGTAGGCACGACGGGTGAGGTTTGCGAGGATGGTCACAAAACCTCCAAGGTTGGTTGCCGTGGTTTCGTTGTGCACTATAGGTCCAGGCATTGTGGCTCGGTTTGGGGTAGCGACTATGTGTGCTGGTTTGGGGCTAGCGCGCCCCTTTTTTTATAGGGAAAAGGGGACGGAATCTTCCTTCGCACGCTTGCGAGAAAAGATTATTTAGGGGCCGGTCACTGGCGCATGAGTGACAGGTTAGGTTGATAGGTTGGGCACCGACTGCCAAAAGTGTTGGGTCACTGTGTGGCTATCTTGCACGAGAAGCTTGGCTGGGGTTTGGTTAAGGTCTGGTGGGTTGGTTTGCCTAGTTTATTGACCTGGCTAGGATAGGATTAGCCAACGGTCAGCCTGGCTCTGATACCAAGCCTGTCACGACCGGGTTTTCTAGGAAATAAATTTCCAGAAAAGACTGTCGTTCTCATCAGCCCCAGGATTACTGTTAGCTGATGAGGCTCCAACTTGACACAGAAATTCCAAACAAAATACAAAATATGTAGTACCAGACCATTCTGGCCTGTGAGTACAACAAATGGTTTCTAGTGGTTGATGGCGGAAGCGGGTTGTGAAACATCTGTGTCTATGGGACTCCATTCCCCACGGGAACAGCTGACCAGGTTAAATTCCTATCTTCGCGAGGCTGCTATCTCCATTGCGTGGGTTCCAGGGCTGGCATCGCGTCGCTCCTCTCCGTGCATGAAAATCTGGCCAAGACAATAGCCAGCGACAAGCCAGTGAGTACTTTGAATGTACTCGCAAACATTATGAACACAGGTATAATATAACAATGATGTGCTAAAAATATTTTATGCTCATGACGTCAGTCACAAAAGATAAATAACTCTCGGATGCGTGCAAGCAAGCTATTTATAAAATTGCAATAACCTGATAGTATAAAAGAAATTTATGAAATAAATAACAAGTAATGCCACAGTCGGGCGTCTGAGCGACGCCACATAAAGGGCTTTAAAAGAAATGCCACAGCCGGGCGTATGAGCGACGCCACATAAAGGGCTTTAAAAGAAATGCCACAGTCGGGCGTCTGAGCGACGCCACATAAAGGGCTTTAAAAGAAATGCCACAGTCGGGCGTCTGGGCGACGCCTCATAAAGGGCTTTAAAAGAAATGCCACAGTCGGGCGTCTGGGCGACGCCTCATAAAGGGCTTTAAAAGAAATGCCACAGTCGGGCGTCTGGGCGACGCCTCATAAAGGGCTTTAAAAGAAATGCCACAGTCGGGCGTCTGGGCGACGCCTCATAAAGGGCTTTAAAAGAAATAATCATAATGAATATCCCGGAGGTAGAACCATCCCAGAGATACTCGGTAATAACAATAATATCACGGGTTAGTCAATAATAATAATAATCATAGATATCACAAGTCACGAGTAGTAATTCCATTTCTGGTTAACCGTTTCACCTCCGAAGACCGACACCAAGACCGATACTTGACCCATCCCAGACTGTAATCCTTAACCATGGACACGGCTATTCGAATAGTTTTATTCTCTGCAGAGGGTGTACTCTTTACCCACGAGTAACGGATTTCTTTAGTCCAGCAGGACTAATTCCATCTACGGTCTTTTTGTTGAAAACACACCTAACTTGCACACACCAGCTTATCACACACGTGTCTGGAATCACCCACGACACCTGTTAAGCAAACTCTAAGTGGGGAGGCTACAACCTCGCGTAGCATGGGATCAAATTTATATCGCGCGCTCTAAGGGGTGGCCTCCCCTCTCGGTCCCAACCGGAAACACCCATGCTCCCGGACCAGGTGGCCTGCCTACCAGTTACAACCAGTATCTTCCACCATGGCCTCTCTGTACGGTGTGTGCTAGAAAGAGGTTGACAACTTACTGAACCGTACTCTACTTGCTGTAGAGACAAGTGGTAGTACGAAACAAGTATGGGGGTTACTGGATTAAGACTCGATCTACGGTCGACTTGGGAGGTTTAAGTATTCCCTGCATGATTAGTATAACAAATATATTTCATCAAACAGAGTCACCTCTCACATCACCTTACCATGCCATACCAGACATAACCGTCCCGACGGACACCGGCGACAAACTCATACCTACCCAAGGCAGAGGTTTTCCCGGTTTCCTGCCGGTAGGCATGCAAGGCATGTGAGGGTGATTATCATCACAAGTGTGTTCATTTCCAACAGCATGGAAATCAATAACATGCACCCATGCATATGATCATGTCACATGAAATAACAATTTCTTCGAAATGCGGTGGTGTTATAAATGCATCAATGATCACTTCAAAATTATTATGCCGGGGTTCAGAATGCTTGCCTTCAGCGTGTGGAAAGGCAGGGTGCTCTCCAAACTTTTGAAAGTTTTCTTCTCTTTCCCCAAAATCCTACTTGAAAATATATTTGAATTAACACATATTTCAAAAACAGAACCAAAAAGTTGTTTGAAATTTTTTCAAATAAATCTTAAAATAAACTAGATCAAATATGAGGAAGGTAGGAAAAAGAATCAACTCATTTGGACTTATATTTAAAAAGTTATAGCCAGTCAAAGATTTGGTCAAAATCTGTTTTAAAAAAAACAGAAAAAGAAAAACGTTTCGGAGGGGAATACGCTTTCGGAGCGGGGAAAGCGTACTAGGGATAATACGTCTTCACTTAATCTGACGTGGACAGCGCGGGGTGTCGCTGACAGTGGGCCCGCCTGGCCCACTGGTCATGTTTGACCAGTCGCCGCGCGTCGTCTCCCTCCTCTGTCCGAGCGGAGCGGGGCTCCGGCGATCGTCGCCGGCGTTTGGCTGCTCCTCGCGGGCTCCAGAGGGTGGGGATGGATCCGCACGGCTGGGGCGGTTCTCCCGGTGGTCGAGGGGTTGCTGGGGAAGGAGTAAATTGCCGGCGGCGAGCTCCGCGGCGGAGGGAAGCTTCGGTGACAAAGTGAGTTTGTGGTGGCGACGGCTCCCGATCAAAATCAAGCAGGGGAACGAGTTCACGGGAGGATGAGATGGTTCCTGGTGAAGAGAACGGAGAGAGGGAAGCTCTGGTTGCGCCGAATGGAGCCGGGAGGCGGCGGTGGCCGAACTGACCGGAGAGGTTGAAGAAGACCTGCTCCCTTCCAATTGGTGGCGATGGGGGCGCTAGTGAGACGGCATGAGGCTACCTGAGGGCTTGGAGACGCTCGGGGCTTCCCTTTTATAGCGTGGCAAGGCAGTTCCGCGGCGGCCGTGGATAAGTTTCCGGCGAACCGACGTTCTGTAGCTAGGGCGACGTGGCGGTGACGAGGGCTAGTAGACGCGCTTGCGGATGAGCTCGCACTGCTCCAAGGGCCAGGTGGCGAGCGGGCGAGGCTTGGGCGGCGCTGAACGGCGCAGAGCTGTCGGGCGGCGGCGGCTAGCGCTTGGCCTGCCGGGCGCGGCGGGGGCTGCTTGGCGCATAGCAGAGAGAAAGGGAGTGCGCGGCAAGGTTCTGCAGAGCGGGCCAAAGCCGTGGGGGCCAGCGTGTCAGCTCGGGCGCGCGGCTGCAATACGCGCGCTCTGGGCGCGTCCAGTGCACGCACACCAGGTGTTCGACACAATGCCGAGGCATGCTACGGGTCGCAGGTGAGGATGGGATTTACCAGATCGAGGTTAGGAGCAACGGGGAGTCTAGTGGACATGCTGGTTTGATCAGAGGTGCAAGTTCACAGTGCAATGCCACACTCATGTCAGAACTGGTCATGCTCTCCAGGTGTTTGGCAAAATGCCACATGCACTTAGGCAGGTCTTGGGGTTGCCAAAAACTCCAGATGGGGGTCTCTTTAGATGCAAAAGAGAGTGGTGAGGTTAGTTGGACAAAAGGGGAAACTTGCTAGTGCAAGTTTTACAAAACTACATTTCTGGACAGGAAATAAATAGCATTATTCCATGAACCAAAAGTGATCTAAATGGTGCATGCTCCTGGACTTAAGGGTTTAACATGGGGGACTACAAGTAGGAGAAATAATTAAGGGTATAGGAGCAACTAAAATGGTGGTTGCTGTACAAATCCTCAAGTTGGTCCAGAATGTAAATGAGGTTGATTCACTCAATAATTTCAAAGAACAACCCTGGATTTTTGCACAAAGTGGAATAATAGGCTCCTACTGACCTCCCTTAATTTTGGTAGAAGTTTTAAATGAATACTCAAATAGGTTGTAGTGCAAAATGCACTCTGGACCAGAGAAGAAAAAATTGATAGTAGGGCTCAAAATATTCCATGAATGAAATATATTTTTGCATAAAAGTGATTTAAAAACATCACAGGACATCTCCAAATTTTTGCGGAAATTTTAAGTGAATCTATCAAATGGTTGTAGTTCAAATATGGCCATTTAACCTTGAAAAAACTATTTTCAAGAAAGTAAAGATCAAGCAATTAAGTTAGTTAATTAGTTATACTGATAAAAGGAAAGTTTTTCTTGAGAGGTTAAACAAGTCCAATAACATATTTGAAAAGTTTTCTCTTTGGGAAAAACTCATCATAACAGGGAAGGAAATGAATAAAAAAAAATATCAAAAGTGGAGCTCAAAAATTCAAAGTTTTAAATCCTAGCAAAATTTTAATTTAATAAAACAAGGCCAAAATTTTGGGGTGTCACACCCCATGGACGACTTCATAGTCATCTTCATCACCTTGCCACCGATAGCCATCCATGAAACCACACAAGAGCAGGTGGTCCCGCACCTGCCCGGAATCCGGGTCCGCAATAAGGCCTTCACGGAACTCAAAAACCTATTCATGATGCCTTCGGTCATCGTGCGGACCATGGTCGCCTGCGGGGTAGAGCAAAACGATATTTTAGAACCAAGAAAAAATTTGGCATGACTTTCCCTAAAAATAGGACCAAAAAGAATGCATAGTGCCAAAATTCTCGCCGAAACGGAAATGAATCAACATTCCGGCAAAATATTGGCAACTATCGCATTTCAAATACCGGTACCTGGAAACACAAACATATATGAACACCACAAACATATGCAACACCACGAACATACATAGATCTAGCTAGGCCACAAAAAGTGCATGTGCACGTTGTTGGAGAGGGAGAACAACATAAAGATACCTTCCCCCCTTACTTACCTATCAAAAAAAGTTAATTTAACCACTTAATTTGGATGAATCTATGGTGCAAATGAGGTGAGGAGGAGGAGGCAGCCAAGACAAGCTTGGAGGAGGAGGTGGAGAGAATGAAGTGGGGAAAGTGACTGGGTAGGTGGGCTGTCCAAAATATCTTGTTGGTCCCAGGTTACTAATGGCGCACCACCTGCAAATGTGCCATTAGTAACCCTAGTTACTAATGGCGCACCTGCTGCTTGTGCACCATTAGAAGTTTTGCAAAAAAATAAAAAAGTATATATTCTAATGGCGCACCGTGGCACAGTGCGCCATTACTAATTTAAACTAGTAATGGCGCACTATGCTACGGTGCGCCATTAGTAGTTTTGCAAAAAACAACAACAGTAGTGGCGCACTGTGTGGCCGGTGCGCCATTACTAGTTAGCACTAGTAATGGCGCACCTTGCCATGATGCGCCATTAGTATGTTTGGAAAAAAAATGTTACTAGTGGTGCACCATATGCCTGGTGCGCCATTAGTGTCTTCTACACTAATGGCGCACCTGCACATGGTGCGCCACTGCTATATAGTAGTGGCGCACCACATGATAGGTGCGCCATTAGTGTCCATCTCATCTATAGCCCTTTTCCTAGTAGTGGGTCCTGTAGCTCGCCAAAATTCTACATTGCAGACGAGAAAGGAGGCAGTTGAGAAAATGAACCACCCAAATTTTTTGTGCAGTTCAACTAAAATGGAGCATCCCTGGCTGCAGACTGATTAAGTGCCAGATGAATATATGCGTCAACCAACTTGTCTGGAATCTTTAGACTCCATGCCATACAGTTCGCTACCATATCTGCTGATAACCAAAAGGCACAAGTTGGGACAAAAGACTGGACTGTGTTCTTCTGGGCTATGTGCCAAGCAATATTTTTGGCGTTCACTCTCCTAATACTTGGAGTTTGACAACTGGTTGACGTGGGTTGATACTCGAATGAATATAGGCACTTCTTTTCAACATCGATGCTTGTCTGAGTGAACTTTGGAGTACATAGCAGCAACATAAGTATTTGTCCATCTAATCATTTTGTGCAGTTCTACTGAAATCACCCAATGCAATGATTTGCCTGCGAGTTCAGGCTCCAAGTTACTCCTTTATAAAATCGACAAACAGTAGCACAATACCAAATTACCAATACATGACAAGCACAATAATCAGGATAAAGACCAGTACCAACCTGTGTGAGGTAGCATATCAATTACTATTTCCTTTGACTGGAGGCCGAGATAAGTGAAGCGACCGACAGCAAAGGAAGAAAGCAGGCCGAGATTAGCGACTGACAAGAAAGGACAGAAGCTGTCGAGGCAATGAAGCACCCAAAGTTTTTGTGCAGTTCCACCAAAATCGAGCATCCCTGTTGCCACATATATTGAGAGAGTGATATTACTGTAATAGTAGGACTAGTTGATGAAACATACACTAACAAATAGAAGCACCTGTTGGAAATATGCCCTAAGGCAATAATAAAATGGTTATTATTGTATTTCCTTGTTCATGATAATTGTCTATTATTCATGCTATAATTGTATTAACTAGAATCCGTAATACATGTGTGAATACATAGACCACAACATGTCCGTAGTGAGCTTCTAGTTGACTAGCTCATTGATCAATAGATGGTTATGGTTTCCTAACCATGGACATTGGATGTGATTGATAACGGGATCACATCATTAGGAGAATGATGTGATGGACAAGACCCAATCCTAAGCATAGCACAAGATCGTGTAGTTCGTTTGCTAAGAGCTTTTCTAATGTCAAGTATCATTTCCTTAGACCATGAGATTGTGCAACTCCCGTATACCGTAGGAATGCTTTGGGTGTACCAAACGTCACAACGTAACCCGGTGGCTATAAAGGTGCACTACAGGTATCTCCGAAAGTGTCTGTTGGGTTGGCACGAATCGAGACTGGGATTTGTCACTCCGTATGACGGAGAGGTATCTCTGGGCCCACTTGGTAATGCATCATCATAATGAGCTCAATGTGACTAAGTAGTTGGTCACGGGATCATGCATTACGGAACGAGTAAAGTGACTTGCCAGTAACGAGATTGAACGAGGTATTGGGATACCGACGATCGAATCTCGGGCAAGTAACATACTGGTTAACAAAGGGAATTGTATACGGGATTGATTGAATCCCCGACATCGTGGTTCATCCGATGGGATCATCGTGGAACATGTGGGAGTCAACATGGGTATCCAGATCCCGCTGTTGGTTATTGGCCGGAGAACTATCTCGGTCAGGTCTGCATGGTTCCCGAACCCGTAGGGTCTACACACTTAAGGTTCGGTGACACTAGAGTTGTCATGGGAAATAGTATGTGGTTACCAAAGGTTGTTCGGAGTTCCGTATGAGATCCCGGACATGACGACGAACTCCGGAATGGTCCGGAGGTGAAGATCGGTATATTGGACGAAGCGTATTGGAGTCCGGAATTGTTCTCGGAGTACTGGGTGACGACCTGCGTGACCGAAAGGTGTTTTAGAGACCCCGACAAGCGTTGGGGGGCCTTATGGGCCAAGGGGAGGGGGCACACCAGCCCACTAAGGGGCTGTGCGCCCCTCCCAAGCCCTCTCACGTAACCTAGAGAGGTGGGGGTGCCTCCCCTATGGCAACCGCCCCTCCCGGCTTGGGGGGAAGTTTCCTAGGGGTGGTGGCGCCCAAACCCATCTAGGGTTTCTCCTATGGCCGCCACCAATCCCCTAGGGAACCCTAGGGCGCCTCCTCCACCGCCCTTCCCCCTATATATAGTGAGGGAGAGAGAGGGCAGCCACACCCTTCCCCTGGCACAGCCCTCTCCCTCCTCCAACACCTCCTCCTCCTCCGTAGTGCTTGGTGAAGCCCTGCTGGAGGACCACGAGCTCCACCACCACCACGCCTTCGTGCTGTCGCAGTTCTCCCTCAACTTCTCCTCTCCCCTTGTTGGATCAAGAAGGAGGAGACATCCCCGGGCTGTACGTTTGTTGAACGCGGAGGTGCCATCCGTTCGACGCTATATTGGATCTTCTGTGATTTGAATAAACTTCATCATCCTCATTCTTGTAACACTTCCGCTTAGCGATCTTCAAAGGTATGAAGATGATCATCCTCTCCCTCTCTTGTTGCTAGAATCTCCATAGATTGATCTTGATGATGCGTAGAAAATGTTGAATTTCTGCTACGTTCCCCTACAGTGGTGTCAGAGCTAGGTCTATTGCGTAGATTCTATGCACGAGTAGAACACAAGTTGTTGTGGGAGTTGATTTTGTTCAATATGCTTACAGTTACTAGTGCTATCTTGTTTCGATGGTATTCTGGGATGAAGCATCCCAGACCGACCTTACACGTACACTTACGTGAGACAGGTTCCACCGACTAACATGCACTTGTTGCATAAGGTGGCTAGCGGGTGCCAGTCTCTTCCACTTTAGTCGGATCGGATTCGATGAAAAGGGTCCTTATGAAGGGTAAATAGCAATTTACATATCACCGTTGTGGCTTTGCGTAGGTAAGAAACGTTCTTGCTAGAAACCCGTAGTACCCACGTAAAACATGCAACAATAATTAGAGGACGTCTAACTTGTTTTTGCAGGGTATGCTATGTGATGTGATATGGCCAAAAGAATGTGATGAATGATATGTGATGTATGAGATTGATCATGTTCTTGTAATAGGAATCACGACTTACATGTCGATGAGTATGACAACCGGCTGGTGCCATAGGAGTTGTCTTAATTTATTGTATGACCTGCGTGTCATTGAACAACGCCATGTAATTACTTTACTTTATTGCTAACCGTTAGCCGTAGTAGTAGAAGTAATAGTTGGCGAGACAACTTCATGGAGACACGATGATGGGGATCATGATGATGGAGATCATGGTGTCATGTGCTACGTCTTGAGCTTGCCTTGGTTTTCCTTGAAGAGGAAATGGTGATGCATCACAGTAGCATAAGTATTTCCCTCAGTTTTTGAGAACCAAGGTATCAATCCAGTAGGAGGCTGCTCACAAGTCCCATGAACCTACACAAACAAACAAAGAACTCGCAACCAACGCGATAAAGGGGTTGTCAATCCCTTCACGGACACTTGTGAAAGTGAGATCTGATCGAGATAATATGATAAGATAAATATGTTTTTGGTATTTTATAATATAGATGCAAAAATTAAAGATCAAATATAAGTAGATTGAAAGCTTATATGATAAAAGATAGACCCGGGGGCCATAGGTTTCACTAGAGGCTTCTCTCAAGATAGCATAAGTATTACGGTGGGTGAACAAATTACTGTCGAGCAATTGATAGAAAAGTGAATAATTATGAGATTATCTAGGCATGATCATGTATATAGGAATCATGTCCGTGACAAGTAGACCGACTCCTTCCTTCATCTACTACTATTACTCCACACATAGACCGCTATCCAGCATGCATCTAGAGTATTAAATTCATAAGAATAGAGTAACGCATTAAGAAAGATGACATGATGTAGAGGGATAAACTCAAGAAATATGATATAAACCCCATCTTTTTATCCTTGATGGCAACAATACAATACATGCCTTGCAACCCTTTCGGTCACTGGGTAAGGACACCGCAAGATTGAACCCAAAGCTAAGCACTTCTCCCATGGCAAGAAAGATCAATCTAGTAGGATAAACCAAACTGATAATTCGAAGAGACTTGCAAAGATAACTCAATCATACATAAAAGAATTCGGAGAAGATTCAAATATTTCCACAAGACAGGGGGAGAACATTGTATTGAGATCCAAAAAGAGAGAAGAAGCCATCTAGCTAATAACTATGGACCCGAAGGTCTGTGGTAAACTACTCACAACTCATCGGTAGGGCTATGGTGTTGATGTAGAAACCCTCCATGGTGGATTCCCCCTCGGCAGAACGCTGGCGACGGCTCCAAGATGGGATCTCGCAGATACAGAAGGTTACGGTGGAGGAAATATTTCTTCGGTGGCTCCCTGGATGTTTTCGGGGTATGTAGGCTTATATAGGAGGAAGAAGTACGTCGGTGGCTGCTCGAGGGGCCCAGGAGACAGGGGTGCACCCAGGAGGGTTGGGCGCGCCCTCCTATCTCCTGGCTGCCTCGATTGCTTATTGACTTGCACTCCAAGTCCTCCGGATCACGTTCGTTCCAAAAATCACGCTCCCGAAGGTTTCATTCCATTTGGACTCCGTTTGATATTCCTTTTCTTCGAAATACTGAAATAGGCAAAAAAACAGCAATACGGGCTGGGCCTCCGGTTAGTAGGTTAGTCCCAAAAATGATATAAATGTGTAAAATAAAGCACATAAACATCCAAAACAGGTAATATAATAGCATGGAACAATCAAAAATTATAGATACGTTGGAGACGTATCATCATGCCGGTGACGAAGGGGATCATGTCGCGCCTCAAAGATGGAGATCAAAGGCGCAAAATAATATTGGCCATATCATGTCACTTTATGATTTGCATGTGATGTTTGTCATGTTTACATCTTATTTGCTTAGAACGACGGTAGCATAAATAAGATGATCCCTCACTAAAATTTCAAGAAAGTGTTCCCCCTAACTGTGCACCGTTGCGAAAGTTCGTTGTTTCGAAGCATCACATGATGATCGGATGTGATAGATTCTAACATTCGCATACAACGGTGTAAGCCAAATTTGCACACGCAAAACACTTAGGTTGACTTGACGAGCCTAGCATGTACAGACATGGCCTCGGAACACAAGAGACTGAAAGGTCGAACATGAGTCGTATAGTAGATACGATCAACAAGAAGATGTTCACCGATGATGACTAGTCCGTCTCACGTGATGATCGGACACGGCCTAGTTGACTCGGATCATGTATCACTTAGATGACTAGAGGGATGTATATCTGAGTGGGAGTTCATTAAATAATTTGATTAGATGAACTTAATTATCATGAACATAGTCAAAAGGTCTTTGCAAATTATGTCGTAGCTTGCGCTTTAGTTCTACTGTTTTAGATATGTTCCTAGAGAAAAAATTACTTGAAAGTTGATAGTAGCAATTATGCGTAGTGGGTCCGTAAACTGAGGATTGTCCTCATTGCTACGTAGAAGGCTTATGTCCTTAATGCACCGCTCGGTGTGCTGAACCTCGAACGTTGTTTGTGGATGTTGCGAACATTTGACATACACGTTTTGATAACTACGTGATAGTTCATTGCGTAATACTAAATAGTTTAGAATTGAGGCACCAAAGACGTTTTTGAAACATCGCGGAACATATGAGATGTTCCAAGGGCTGAAATTGGGATTTCACGCTCGTGCCCACATCAACAGGTATGAGACCTCCGAAGAGTTTCTTAGCCTACAAAATAAGGGAGAAAAGCTCAATCGTTGAGCAGGTGCTCAGGTTGTCTAAGTATAACAATCACTTGAATCGAGTGGGAGTGAATCCTCCAGATGAGATATTGATGTTTCTCCAAAGTCACTGCCACCAAGCTACTAGAACTTTGTGATGAGCTATAACATATCAGGGATAGATATGATGATCCTTGAGCTATTAACAATGTTTGACACCACGAAAGTAGAAATCAAGAAGGAGCATCAATTGTTGATGGTTAGTGAAACCACTAGTTTGAAGAAGGGCAAGGGCAAGAAGGGATACTTCATGAAATGGCAAATCAGTTGCTGCTCTAGTGAAGAAACCCAAGGTTGAACACAAACCCGAGACTAAGTGCTTCTGTAATAAGGGGAACGGTCACTGGAGCAGAATTAGCCTAGATACTTGGTAGATAAGAAGGCAGGCAAGGTCGACAGAAGTATATTGGATATACATTATATTAATGTGTACTTCACTAGTACTCCTAGTAGCACCATGGTAATAGATACCGGTTCGGTTGCTAAGTGTTAGTAACTCGAAATAAAAGGCTACAGGATAAACAGTGACTAGCTAAAGGCGAGGTGACTATATGTGTTGGAAATATTTCCATGTTTGATGTTATCAAACATCGCACGCTCCCTCTACCATCGGGATTGGTGTTAAACCTAAATAATTGTTATTTGGTGTTTGCGTTGAGCATAGACATGATTGGATTATGTTTATCGTAACATGGTTATTCATTTAAGGAGAATAATGGTTACTTTGTTTATTTGAATAATACCTTCAATGGTATTGCACCTAAAATGAATGGTTTATTGAATCTGGATTGTAGTGATACACATGTTCATGCCAAAAGATATAAGATAGTAATGATATAGTGCCACCTACTTGTGGCACTGCCATTTGAGTCATATTGGTATAAAACGCATGAAGAAGCTCCATGTTGATGGATCTTTGGACTCACTCATTTTTTGAAAAGTTTGAGACATGTGAACCATGTCTATTGTTATGTACGCATGAAGAAACTCCATGCAGATGGACCATTTGGACTCACTTGATTTGAATCACTTGAGACATGCAAATCATACCACATGGGCAAGATGACTGAAAGCCTCTTTTTCAGTAAGATGGAACAAGAAAGCAACTTGTTGGAAGTAATACATTTTTATGTGTGCAGTCCAATGAGTGCTGAGGCACGCAGTGGATATCGTTATGTTCTTACTTCACATATGAGTTGAGTAGATTCTAAGTATATTTACTTGATGAAACACAAGTCTGAATTATTGAAAGGTTCAAGTAATTTCAGAGTGAAGTAGAAGATCGTCGTGACAAGAGGATAAAATGTCTATGATATGATCACAGAGTTGAATATCTGAGTTGTGAGTTTGGCACACGATTAAGACATTGTGGAAATTGTTTCACAACTAAAGCCGCCTAGAACACCTTAGTGCGATGGTGTGTCCGAACATCATAGATGCACCCTATTGGATATGGGGCATACCATGATGTCTCTTATCGAATTACCACTATCGTTTATGGGTTAGGCATTAGAGACAACTGCATTCACTTTAATAGGGCACCATGTTATTCCATTGAGATGACACCGTGTGAACTATGGTTTAGAGAAACCTAAGCTGTCATTTCTTAAAAGTTTGGGCTTCCGTTGCTTACGTGGAAAGGTTTTGTCCTAATAATCTCGAACCCAAAAACGGATAAATGAATCTTCATAGGATACCCAAAATAGTTGGGTATACCTCCTATCTTAGATCCGGAAGCAAAATTGATTGTTTCTAGAAAAGGGTCCTTTCTTGAGGATGGTTTCTCTCGAAAGTATTGAGTGGGAGGATGGTGGAGACTTGATAAGGTTATTGAACCGTCACTTCAACTAGTGTGTAGCAGCGCACAAGAAGTTGTTCCTGTGGAGCCTACACCAATTAAAGTGGAAGCTGATGATAGTGATCATGAAACTTTGGATAAAGTCACTACCAAACCTCGTAGGTCGACAAGGACGCGTACTGCTTCAGAGTGGTATGGAAATCCTGTCTTGGAGGTCATGTTGCTAGACAACAATGAACCTATGAGCTATGGATAAGCAATGGTGGGCCTGGATTCCGACAAATGGCTCGAGGCCATAAAATCCGAGAGAGGATCCATGTCTAAAAACCAAAGTGTAGACTTTGGAAGAACTACTTGATGGTCGTAAGGCTGTTGGCAATAGATGGATTTTAAAAGGAAGATAGACAATGATGGTATGTGTCGCCATTAAGAAAGCTCGACTTGTCACTAAGATGTTTTCCGACAAGTTCAAGGAGTTGACTACGATGAGACTTTCTCACTCGTAGCGATGCTAAGAGTCTGTTGGAATTATATTAGTAGTTACTGGATTATTTATGAAATCTTGCAGATAGGATGTCAAAAACATTGTTTCCTCGACGAGTTGCTTGAGGAAAGGTTGTATGTGATACAACCAGAAGGTTTTGATAATCCTAAAAGATGCTAACAAGTATGCAAAGCTCCAACAATCCTTCTAAGGACTGGAGTAAGCATCTCGGAGTTGGAATATACGCTTTGATGAGATAATCAAAGATTTTGGGTTTATACAAAGTTTATGAGAAACTTGTATTTCCAAAGGAGTGGGAGCACTATAGAATTTATGATGAGTATATGTTGTTGTCATATTGTTGATCGGAAATGATGTAGAATTTCTGGAAAGCATATAGGGTTATTCGAAAAGTGTTTTTCAATGGAAAACCTGGATTAAGCTACTTGAATATTGAGCACCAATATCTATAAGGATAGATAAAAAATGCTTAATAATACTTTAAAATGAATACATACTGTGACAAGATTTTGAAGGAGTTCAAAATAGATCGGCAAAGAATGAGTTCTTGGCTGCGTTATAAGGTGTGAGTATTGAGTAAGACTCAAGACCTGACCACGGCAGAAGAGAGAGAAAGGACGAAGGTCGTCCCCTATGCTTTAGACATAGGCTCTACATTATGCTATGTTGTGTACCGCACCTGCAGTGTGCCTTGCCATGAGTCAATCAAGGGGTACAAGAGTGATCTAGGAATGGATCACATGACATCGGTCAAACTTATCCTTAATAACTAGTGGACTAAGGAATTTTATCGATTATGGAGGTGGTAAAAGAGTTCGTCGTAAAGGGTTATGCCAATGCAAGCTTTGACACTAATCTGGATGATTCTGAGTAGTAAACCGGATTCGTATAGTAAAATAGTTATTTGGAATACCTCCAAATAGAATGTGGTAGCTGCATCTACAAGATGACATAGAGATTTGTAAAGCACACACGGATCTGAAAGGTTCAGACCCGTTAACTAATAACCTCTCTCACAAGTGCGATATGATCAAACCCCATGGGTGTTGAATTCATTACAATCACAAAGTGATGTGAACTAGATTATTGACTCTAGTGCAAGTGGGAGACTGTTGGAAATATGCCCTAGAGGCAATAATAAAATGGTTATTATTGTATTTCCTTGTTCATGATAATTGTCTATTATTCATGCTATAATTGTATTAATTGGAAACCGTAATACATGTGTGAATACATAGACCACAACATGTCCCTAGTGAGCCTCTAGTTGACTAGCTCATTGATCAATAGATGGTTATGGTTTCCTAACCATGGACATTGGATGTCACTGATAACGGGATCACATCATTAGGAGAATGATGTGATGGACAAGACCCAATCGTAAGCATAGCACAAGATCGTGTAGTTCATTTGCTAAGAGCTTTTCTAATGTCAAGTATCATTTCCTTAGACCATGAGATTGTGCAACTCCCGGATAGCGTAGGAATGCTTTGGGTGTACCAAACGTCACAATGTAACTAGATGGCTATAAAGGTGCACTACAGGTATACCCGAAAGTGTCTATTGGGTTGGCACGAATCGAGACTGGGATTTGTCACTCCGTATGACGGAGAGGTATCTCTGGGCCCACTCGGTAATGCATCATCATAATGAGCTTAATTTGACTAAGTAGTTGGTCATGGGATCACGCATTACGGAACAAGTAAAGTGACTTGCCGGTAACGAGATTGAACGAGGTATTGGGATACTAACGATCGAATCTTGGGCAAGTAACATACCGATTGACAAAGGGAACTGTATACAGGATTGATTGAATCCCCGACATCGTGGTTCATCCGATTAGATCATCGTGGAACATGTGGGAGTCAACATGGGTATCCAGATCCCGCTGTTGGTTATTGGCCGGAGAACTGTCTCGGTCATGTCTGCATGGTTCCCGAACACGTAGGGTCTACACACTTAAGTTCGGGACGCTACAGTTGTTATGGGAAATAGTATGTGGTTACCGAAGGTTGTTCGGAGTCCCGGATGACATCCCGGACATGAAGAGGAACTCTGGAATGGTCTGGAGGTGAAGATTGATATATTGGACGAAGGGTATTGGAGTCCGGAATTCTTCTGGGAGTACCGGGTGATGACCAGCGTGACCGAAAGGTGTTTCAGAGGCCCCGACAAGCGTTCGGGGGGCCTTATGGACCAAGGGGTGGGGGCACACCAGCCCACTAAGGGGCTGTGCGCCCCTCCCAACCCCTCTCACGTAACCTGGAGAGGTGGGGGTGCCTCCCCTAGGGCAGCCGCCCCTCCCGGCTTGGGGGGCAAGTTTCCTAGGGGTGGGGGCGCCCAAACCCATCTAGGGTTTCCCCTGTGGCTGCCACCCATCACCTAGGGAACCCTAGGGCGCCTCATCCACCCCACTTCCCCCTATATATAATGAGGGAGAGAGAGAGAAGTCGCACCCTTCCCCTGGCACAGCCCTCTCCCTCCTCCAACACCTCATCCTCCTTCGTAGTGCTTGGCGAAGTCCTGCTGGAGAACCACAAGTTCCACCACCACCACGCCGTCGTGCTGTCAGAGTTCTCCCTCAACTTCTCCTCTCCCCTTGCCGGATCCAGAAGGAGACATCCCCGGGCTGTACGTGTGTTGAATGCAGAGGCGCCGTCCGTTCGGCGCTAGATTGGATCTTCTGCGATTTGAATCGCCGCGAGTACGACTCCATCATCCGCGTTCTTGTAACGCTTCCACTTAGCGATCTTCAAAGGTATGAAGATGCTCATCCTCTCCCTATCTTGTTGCTAGAATCTCCATAGATTGATCTTGGTGATGCATAGAAAATTTGAATTTCTGCTACGTTCCCCTACATCATCCTCATTATCTTAATGGGTAAAGTTAGCAGCATAGTAGTCTTGCTTAAAGAGAGGTATTAGTTTATTTAATCAGTGCCAATTAGCTCAGCACTCAAATCATTGCCATTTATCATAGGTTGCAAAACTTTAACGAGCAAAGACAAAGGAGTTTGTCATGACAGTAGCACGATACAAACAGAGATGACAGCAAACTAATATGGATGAAGGCCTTAGGCCTGTACCAACCTGAGAAACAAATCTTATTCATGTAGTCCCATAAGAGACGATAAAGCACTCACTTGAATCACTCAATAGTATATATTTTCGTGCACTTCAAATGTACGGTTGAAATCACTCTTGTTTACCAGTGCTGAGATTATATGGAAAGATTATCAAGAACTTCCAGCAAAGTTAAAGCACTGGCTGGGATACAGTTCATTGTATTGTCTTGTGTAGTTCCACTAAAATGTATGATTGGCACAACATGATCCCTATTTGCACAAGAAGGAATAAGGTGAAACCTGTTGGAAATATGCCCTACAGGTGCACTAAGGTGTATAAAACGTCACAACGTAACTGGGTGGCTATAAAGGTGCACTACAGGTATCTCCGAAAGTGTCTGTTGGGTTGGCACTAATCGAGACTGGGATTTGTCACTCCGTGTAAATGGAGAGGTATCTCTGGGCCCACTCGATAGGACATCATCATAATGTGCACAATGTGACCAAGGGGTTGATCACGGGATGATGTGTTACAGAATGAGTAAAGAGACTTGCTGGTAACGAGATTGAACAAGGTATCGGCATACTGACGATCGAATCTCGAGCAAGTATAATACCGCTAGACAAAGGGAATTGTATAAGGGATTGATTGAGTCCTTGACATTGTGGTTCATCTGATGAGATCATCGTGGAACATTTGGGAGCCAACATGGGTATCCAGATCCCGTTGTTGGTTATTGACCGGAGAACATTTCGGTCATGTCTCCATGATTCCCGAACCCGTAGGGTCTACACACTTAAGGTTCGATGACGCTAGGGTTATAAAGGAAGTTTGTATGTGGTTACCGAATGTCGTTCGGAGCCCCGGATGAGATCCCGGACGTCACGAGGAGTTCCGGAATGGTCCGGAGGTAAAGATTTATATATGGGAAGTCCTGTTTTGGTCACCGGAAAAGTTTCAGGTTTTATCGGTAACGTACCGGGACCACCGGGAGGGTCCCGGGGGTCCACCAAGTGGGGCCACCATCCCCGGAGGGCTGCATGGGCCAAGTGTGGGAGGGGACCAGCCCCAGGTGGGCTGATGCGCCCCCCCACAAGGCCCAAGGCGCAGGGAAGAGTGGGAAGGGGGCAACCCTAGGGCAGATGGGCCCTAAGGCCCACCCCAGGTGCACCTCTCCTCTCTTCCCCTCTGGCCGCCACCCAGATGGGATCTCGGGGCTACCGCCACCCTTGGGGAGGGAACCCTAGATGGGGCGCAGCCCCGTCCCCTTCCCCTATAAATAGTTGAGGTCTAGGGGCTGCCCAACACATGAGTTTCTCTCCCTCTTGGCGCAGCCCTACCTCTCTCCCTCCTCCTCTCCCGCGGTGCTTGGCAAAGCCCTGCAGGATTGCCATGTTCCTCCATCACCACCACACCGTTGTGCTGCTGCTGGACGGAGTCTTCCTCAACCTCTCCCTCTCTCCAAGGCATGGGAGACGTCACCGGGCTGTACATGTGTTGAACGCGGAGGTGTCGTCCGTTCGGCACTAGGATCTTCGGTGATTTGGATCACGACGAGTACGACTCCTTCAACCCCATTCTCTTGAACGCTTCTGCTTAGCGATCTACAAGGGTATGTAGATGCACTCTCCTTCCCCTCGTTGCTGGTTTCTCCATAGATAGGTCTTGGTGACACGTAGGAAAATTTTGAATTTCTGCTACGTTCCCCAACAGTGGCATCATGAGCTAGGTCTATGCATAGTTTCTATGCACGAGTAGAACACAAGTTGTTGTGGGCGTTGATTTTGTTCAATATGCTTACCGTTACTAGTCCAATCTTGTTTCGACGGTATTGTGGGATGAAGCGGCCCGGGCCGACCTTACACGTACACTTACGTGAGACAGGTTCCACGGACTGACATGCACTTGTTGCATAAGGTGGCTAGCCGGTGCCAGTCTCTCCCACTTTAGTCAGTTCGGATTCGATGAAAAGGTTCCTTATGAAGGGTAAATAGCAATTGACATATCACGTTGTGGTTTTTGCGTAGGTAAGAAACGTTCTTGCTAGAAACCCATAACAGCCACGTAAAACATGCAAACAACAATTCGAGGACGTCTAACTTGTTTATGAAAGGTATGCTATGTGATGTGATATGGCCAAAAG
Organism: Triticum aestivum; assembly: GCF_018294505.1. Lineage (NCBI taxonomy): Eukaryota > Viridiplantae > Streptophyta > Magnoliopsida > Poales > Poaceae > Triticum > Triticum aestivum. Next base: position 58,451,728 of record NC_057798.1, read on the forward strand.
AATGTGAAGAATGATATATGTGATGTATGAGATTGATCATGTTCTTGTAATAGGAATCACGACTTGCATGTCGATGAGTATGACAACCGGCAGGAACCATAGGAGTTGTCTTAATTTATTGTATGACCTGCGTGTAAATGAACAACGCCATGTAATTACTTTACTTTATTACTAAACCGTTAGACATAGTAGTAGAAGTAATAGTTGGTGAGACAACTTATTGGAGACACGATGATGGAGATCATGATGATGGAGATCATGGTGTCATGCCGGTGACGATGATGATCATGGAGCCCCGAAGATGGAGATCAAAAGGAGCAAAATGATATTGGCCATATCATGTCACTATTTGATTGCATGTGATGTTTATCATGTTTATGCATCTTATTTGCTTAGAACGACAGTAGTAAATGAGATGATCCCTCATTAAAATTTCTAGAAAGTGTTCCCCCTAACTATGCACCGTTGCAAAAGTTCGTTGTTTCGAAGCACCACGTGATGATCGGGTGTGATAGATTCTAACGTTCACAGACAACAGGTGTAAGACAGATTTACACACGCGAAACACTTAGGTTGACTTGATGAGCCTAGCATGTACAGACATGGCCTCGGAACACAAGAGACCGAAAGGTCGAGCATGAATCGTATGGTAGATACGATTAACATGAAGATGTTCACCGATGATGACTAGTCCGTCTCACGTGATGATTGGACACGGTCTAGTTGACTCGGATCATGTAATTACTTAGATGACTAAGAGGGATGTCTATCTGAGTGGGAGTTCATTAGATGAACTCAATTATCCTGAACATAGTCAAAAGCCCTTTGCAAATTATGTCGTAAGCTCGCACTTTAGTTCCACTGTTTAGATATGTTCCTAGAGAAAATATAGTTGAAAGTTGACAGTAGCGATTATGCGGACAGTAGAAAGCTTATGTCCTTAATGCACCTCTCAGTGTGCTGAACCCCAAACGTCGTCTGTGGATGTTGGGAACATCAGACATACACGTTTTGATGACTACATGATAGTTCAGTTAAAAGGTTTAGAGTTGAGGCACCAAAGACGTTTTTCGAAACGTCATGGAACATATGAGATGTTTCGAGGGCTGAAATTGGGATTTCAGGCTCGTGCCCACGTCAAGAGGTATAAAGACCTCCAACGATTTTCTTAGCCTGCAAACTAAGGGAGAAAAGCTCAATCATTGAGCTTGTGCTCAGATTGTCTAAGTGCAACAATCACTTGAATCGAGTGGGAGTTGATCTTCCAGATGAGATAGTGATGTTTCTCCAAAGTCATTGCCACCAAGCAGCTAGAGCTTCATGATGAACTATAACATATCAGGGATAGATATGATGATCCTTGAGGTATTCACGATGTTTGACACCGCGAAAGTAGAAATCAAGAAGGAGCATCAATTGTTCATGGTTGGTGAAACCACTAGTTTCAAGAAGGGCAAGGGCAAGAAGGGGCACTTCATGAAATGGCAAATCAGTTGCTGCTCCAGTGAAGAAACCCAAGGTTGAACCTAAACCCGAGACTAAGTGCTTCTGTAATAAGGGGAACAACCACTAGAGCAGAATTACCCTAGATACTTGATAGATAAGAAGGCTGGCAAGGTTGATAGAAGTATATTGGATATACATTATGTTAATGTGTACTTTACTAGTACTCCTAGTAGAACCATGGTATTAGATACCGGTTCGGTTGCTAAGTGTTAGTAACTCAAAATAAAAGCTACGGAATAAGCGGAGACTACCTAAAGGTGAGCTGACGATATGTGTTGGAAGTGTTTCCAAGGTTGATGTGATCAAGCATCGCACGCTCCCTCTACCATCGAGACCGGTGTTAAAACTAAATAATTATTATTTGGTGTTTGCGTTGAGCATATACATGATTGGATTATGTCTGTCGCAATATGGTTATTCATTTAAAGAGAATAATGGTTACTCTACTTATTTGAATAATACCTTCAATGGTCTTGCACTTAAAAGGAATGGTTTATTGAATCTCGATCGTAGTGATACACATTTTCATGCCAAAAATATAAGATAGTAATAATAGTACCACTTACTTGTGGCACTACCATGTAAGTCATATTGGTGTAAAATGCATGAAGATGCTCCATGTTGATGGATCTTTGGACTCACTCATTTTTGAAAAGTTTGAGACATGCAAACCATGTCTATTGGTGTATACGCATGAAGAAACTCCATGCAGATGGATCGTTTGGACTCACTTGATTTTGAATAACTTGAGATATGCAAATCATACCACATATGCAAGATGACTGAAAAGCCTCGTTTTCAGTAAGATGGAACAAGATAGCAACTTGTTGGAAGTAACACACTTTGATGTGTGCAGTCCAATGAGTGCTGAGGCATGCAGTGAATATCGTTATGTTTTACTTCACAGATGATTTAAGTAGATACTATATATTTACTTGATGAAACACAAGTCTGACTTATTGAATGGTTCAAGTAATTTTAGAGTGAAGTTGAAGATCATTGTGACAAGAGGATAAAATGTCTATGATATGATCATAGAGATGAGTATCTGAGTTACGAGCTTTGGCACACAATTAAGACATTGTGGAAATTGTTTCACAATTAATACCGCCCGGAACACCATAGTGTGATGGTGTGTCCGAACATCATAGTTGCACCCTATTGGATATGGTGCATACCATGATGTCTCTTATTGAATTACCACTATCGTTCATGGGTTAGGCATTAGAGACAACCACACTCACTTTAATAGGGCACCACGTAATTCCGTTGAGACGACACCGTTTGAACTATGGTTTGGAGAAACCTAAGTTGTTTTTTCTTAAAAGTTTGGGGCTGCGACGCTTATGTGAAAAGTTTCATCATGATAAGCTCGAACCCAAAACGGATAAATACATCTTCATAGGGTACCCAAAATGGTTGGTTATACCTCCTATCTGAGATTCGGAAGCAAAAGTAATTGTTTCTAGAAACGGGTCCTTTCTCGAGGAAAAGTTTCTCTCGAAAGAATTGAGTGGGAGGATGGTGGAGACTTGATGAGGTTATTGAACCGTCACTTCAACTAGTGTGTAGCAGGGCACAGGAAGTTGTTCCTGTGGCGCCTACACCAATTGAAGTAGAAGCTTATGATAGTGATCATGAAGTTTCGGATCAAGTCACTACCGTACCTCGTAGGGTGACAAGGATGCGTACTACTTCAGAGTGGTACGCAATCCTGTCTTAGAGGTCATGTTGCTAGACAACAATGAACCTACGAGCTATGGAGAAGCGATGGTGGGCCCGGATTCCGTCGAATGGCTCGAGGCCATAAAATCCGAGAAAGGATCCATGACTTTGGAAGAAATACTTGATGGTCGTAAGGCCATTGGGTACAGATGGATTTTAAAAGGAAGACAGACAATGATGGTAAGAATCACCATTAAGAAAGCTCGACTTGTCATTAAGATGTTTTCCGACAAGTTCAAGGAGTTGACTACGGTGAGGCTTTCTCACTCGTAGTGATGCTAAGAGTCTGTTGGAATTGGATTAGCAGTTACTGCATTATTTATGAAATCTTGCAAATAGAATGTCAAATAACCATTGTTTCCTCTACAGTTTTCTTGAGGAAAGGTTGTATGTGATACAACCAGAAGGTTTTGACAATCCTGAAGAACGCTAACAAATATGCAAAACTCCAACAATCCTTCTAAGGACTGGAGTAAGCATCTCGGAGTTGGAATGTACGCTTTGATGAGATAATCAAAGATTTTGGGTTTATACAAAAGTTTATGAGAAACTTGTATTTCCAAAGAAGTGAGTGGGAGCATTATACAATTTCTGATGAGTATATGTTGTTGACATATTGTTGATCAGAAATGATGTAGAATTTCTAGAAAGCATATAGGGTTATTTGAAAAGTGTTTTTCAATGGAAAACCTGGATTAGGCTACTTGAACATTGAGCATCAAGATCTATAAGGATAGATCAAAATGCTTAATAATACTTTCAAATGAGCACATACCTTGACATGATCTTGAAGGTGTTCCAGATGTATCAGTCAAACAAGGAGTTCTTGCCTGAGTTGTAAGGTATGAAGTTAAGACTTAAAGCTCGACCACGACATAAAAGAGAGAGAAAGGACGAAGGTCGTCCCCTATGCTTTAGACGTAGGCTCTATAGTATGCTATGCTGTGTACCGCACCAGAAGTGTGCCTTGCCATGAGTCAGTCAAGGGGTACAAGAATGATCCGGGAACGGATCATTGGACAATGGTCAAAATTATCCTTACAGGGATAAGGAAATGTTTCTTGATTATGGAGGTGATAAAGAGTTCAGCGTAAAGGGTTACGTCGATGCAAGCTTTAACACCTATCCGAATGACTCTGAGTAGCAAACCGGATACGTATAGTGGAGCAACCATTTGGAATAGCTTCAAGTGGAGCGTGGAAGCAGCATTTACAATATGACATAGAGAATTGTGAAGTACATATGGATCTGAATAATGCAGACCCGTTGACTAAAACTTCTCTCACAAGGAAAACATGATCAAACCCCAGAACTCATTGAGTCTTAATCACATGGCGATGTGAACTAGTTTAGTGACACTAGTAAACTCTTTGGATGTTGGTCACATGGCGATGTGACCTATCAGTGTTAATCACATAGCAATGTGAACTAGATTATTGACTCTAGTGCAAGTGGGAGACTGTTGGAAATATGCCCTAGAGGCAATAATAAATTGGTTATTATTATTATATTTCCTTGTTCATGATAATCGTTTATTATCCATGCTATAATTGTATTGATAGGAAACTCAGATACATGTGTGGGTACATAGACAACACCACGTCCCTAGTAAGCCTCTAATTGACTAGCTCGTTGATCAATAGATGGTTATGGTTTCCTGACCATGGACATTGGATGTCATTGATAACGGGATCACATCATTAGGAGAATGATGTGATCGACAAGACCCAATCCTAAGCCTAGCACAAAGATCGTAGTTCGTATGCTAAAGCTTTTCTAATGTCAAGTATCATTTCCTTAGACCATGAGATTGTGCAACTCCTGGATACCGTAGGAATGCTTTGGGTGTACCAAACGTCACAACGTAACTGGGTGGCTATAAAGGTGCACTACAGGTATCTTCGAAAGTGTCTGTTGGGTTGGCACGAATCGAGACTGGGATTTGTCACTCCGTGTAAACGGAGAGGTATCTCTAGGCCCACTCAGTAGGACATCATCATAATGTGCACAATGTGACCAAGGGGTTGATCACGGGATGATGTGTTATGGAACGAGTAAAGAGACTTGCCGGTAACGAGATTGAACAAGGTATCGGTATACCAACGATCGAATCTCGGGCAAGTACAGTACCGCTAGACAAAGGGAATTGTATACGGGATCGATTGAGTCCTTGACATCGTGGTTCATCCGATGAGATCATCGTGGAACATGTGGGAGCCAACATGGGTATCCAGATCCCGCTGTTGGTTGTTGACCGGAGAACGTCTCGGTCATGTCTGCATGATTCCTGAACCCGTAGGGTCTACACACTTAAGGTTCGATGACGCTAGGGTTATAAAGGAAGTTTGTATGTGGTTACCAAATGTTGTTCGGAGTCCCGGATGAGATCCCGGACGTCACGAGGAGTTCTGGAATGGTCCGGAGGTAAAGATTTATATATGGGAAGTACTATTTTGGTCACCGAAAAAGTTTTGGGTTTTATCGGTAACGTACCGGGACCACCCGGAGGGTCCTGGGGGTCCACCAAGTGGGGCCACCATCCCCGGAGGGCTGCATGGGCCAAGTGTGGGAGGGGACCAGCCCCAGGTGGGCTGGTGCGCCCCCCACAAGGCCCAAGGCGCAGGGAAGAGTGGGAAGGGGGCAAACCCTGGGGCAGATGGGCCCTAAGGCCCACCCAGGTGCGCCTCCCCTCTCTTCCCCTCTGGCCGCCACCCAGATGGGATCTGGGGGCTGTCGCCACCCTTGGGGAGGGAACCCTAGAGGGGGCGCAACCCCCTCCCCTTCCCCTATAAATAGTTGAGGTCTAGGGGCTGCCCAACACATGAGTTTCTCTCCCTCTTGGCGCAGCCCTACCTCTCTCCCTCCTCCTCTCCCGCGGTGCTTGGCGAAGCCCTGCAGGATTGACACGCTCCTCCATCACCACCACGCCGTTGTGCTGCTGCTGGACGGAGTCTTCCTCAACCTCTCCCTCTCTCCTTGCTGGATCAAGGCATGGGAGACGTCATCGGGCTGTACGTGTGTTGAACGCGGAGGTGCCGTCCATTCGGCACTAGGATCTCCGGTGATTTGGATCACGATGAGTACGACTCCTTCAACCCCGTTCTCTTGAACGCTTCCGCTTAGCGATCTAAAAGGGTATGTAGATGCACTCTCCTTCCCCTCGTTGCTGGTTTCTCCATAGATAGATCTTGGTGACACGTAGGAAAATTTTGAATTTCTGCTACGTTCCCCAACAAAACCTTCATTAGCTTAGTGAGAAAGGATAGGAAGACATTAGCATATTACTCTAACAGTAGCATCAAATTCATGATGGACAATACGCAAAACATTGCCTCATTGAACCAATGGTAATAAATTAACACGCAAAATAATAGCACTATTATGTCATGACACAAATAATATTCCCTCCCTGCTCCACCACATGATTCACCTCCATAGACAAACATACACACGTACATGATTCAGCATAGGGTCCTACTAAAGCTTTGTTTAACTCCGATAGGAAAATTAGGCAGCAATAAATTACTGGTACTTAAGTACTCCTAATTAATTAAGTGAGACAACAGAAGTGGAAGGGATCCCTGGAGGATCGTCTCACATGTAAGGTAGTCGTTGCAGGAGCCCTTGAATGGCCTCGACTGAGGCCTCTGGCTTCAGCAAGATTGCCTTGGCACTGTTTATTCTTCTTCTTCTTACTCTTCATGCTCTGTTTCTCTTTCTCGACACCAGTTGGTGAAACCAAGTATATGATTGGCCTTCTATTACAGCATTGGTTTTGTTAGTGAGGGAGTACACGTGTACTAGTAAAAAATAGCATTATTTTCTCATGGCTGTCAGAAAATAGAGATGAACACATGCATTAAATATCATTCTTACCTAAAGGAAGGTTATGGCGCCAATATGGATGATGAGGATTGGAACACAGATCTCCCTTTCTGAAGTTCCACCGAAATGAACCAACTGTTCCATTCTGACATTCCAATTAAACAACACAAAAGTCACTTCTTTCAAGAAGAGTTTTGTGCAGTGTACCAAAAGGTCACAACAGCAACCAGGTGAATTAGATATCCCTCTTTGCACAAAAAGCTACAGAGGAAACTGTCAGAGTGTCAAACAATTACACGCAAAAACATTTGGCTAAACTTGTCATGGCTTATAACAGTGGCATGGCTTCATTTTTACCAGGGACATTAGATTAAGAACAACTAAATATTTGGTATAAGGGCACGAGACAGTGGGTGCACCAGCAGTCTAGCACCATGTACGTAAATAGGGGCATAAAGTGGTGATTCATAGATTGTTGCCGCGAGAAACAAACATCCAAGAAACATATATGGGTTGTTCCCATTTTTGTTCACTCTAGCCACCTACTCCTATGTGTGGATAGAAAATCTAGTACTGTTCATACCACTGTGTACAACGTTACCCCTATATTTCCCTTTTCGACCAAGAGATCAGTTGGATGACCAGTCTGTACTACTTTCACCCTCTTTCCTTCCTGTTTGTACCAAGTCCGATGTACATACTAAATTCCCCCACCCCCACTTTATTTCTTGTTTGAACCAAGTACTCCCTCCGTCCGGAATTACTTGTCATCAAAATGGATGTGTCTAGAACTATAATACATCTAGATACATCCATTTCAATTGTAAGTATTTACGGACAGAGGGAGTACAAGATTCGACTCCATCAAGTAGCTTTACCTCTAACAATAGAAGAAGAAAAATAGGTGACGTTGGACCATCCGATCGAGAGGGGCTGAGAGGTAGAAAATGATGCATATGCATATGCAGCGATGCATATGCAACGAACAAATACCTGAAGGGACTGGATATGCCCACAGGCAACGACGAAGGGACCGGAGGACCTCCCACGCCGGCGCTCGGACAGAGATAACGGTGCGGTCGGCATTGGGTCTCCTCCCTCACTGTCGACGACGACCTAAACGCTGGACCTCCTCCCCTTCACCGGCGGAGGGGGATACGTCCGGATATGTAACCAGCGGCGAGGATAGAAAGACAGTCTTTTTGAAGGGAGAAATACAGTGTTACCACCCCTATCTTGTTTAGATCTGGAGAGGATGAGAGTGTGTGAATAGAGCAACCCTAGAAAGCAAGCGCGGAGGCTCCGGCCTATATATACGTAGTGGGGTAGTTTCCTTTTTCACTCCATCAAAACAATCGTTTAAAATTGTGTACTATGTGCCAGGTTGTGGTTTTTTTAGTTGTTGATTGTTTTTTGAGATAGCTACCTGCTTGTTCCAAGTGGTGTTACCGTGTGCCAGGTCGCACTTTGTATCATTCAAGTCTGGTACAAGTCACTCCATTAAATGAACAACCACCCCCTCATAAAAATTGTGAACAAGCCCACGACTAAAATTAGCGGAAACATGGGTTACCCCAACATGCATTATTATTTATATTTTCTACTCCCTCCGTTCCTAAATATGAGTCTTTTTAATTAGCCACACCTAAGACAAGAAGGTTTTTTATTAGAAGTGAACCCCACATGTCATAGACACAAAAATTGTGGCAAGATTCCCTTAGGGAAGCCAAAGTGTGTCTAACAATTTGAGAAACTGAAGTTAGGCAAGTGTGGCAAGTGTGGGAAAAATAATGTGGCAACATAAGACAAACATAGTCACAATCCAAACAGCCCCGTAATTTTTTGTGACATGCATGAAAATTTGGTTAGTTAAATTTATAGTCAAAATTTGGCAAGGTGCATCAAATCAACACATGCACGTATCAAAAGTAAAGTCACGACATGCAACAAGTGACTACTCCCTATGTTCCAAAATAGATGACTCAACTTTGTACTAAAGTTAGTACAAAGTTGAGTCATCTATTTTGGAACGGAGGGAGTACATACGATGCAGAATATGTCTAAATACATCCGTATGTTGTAGTCCATTTGAAATGTGTAAAAAGACTTATATCGAGTGCAGTGCTTTGATGTGTCGCGTCAACTCGTACAAGACCGAGAAGTTTGATTACTACAACGCCTTTTCCCTCGCGGACTGAGCTCCGGTGCCTTAACTGCACCTGCCTTTGGCTGCATGACAGGTGGGCCAACCACCTGTTGGGCCCACCTGTCATAGACGCAAAGGAAGGAGCAGTAAGTCAATGAAGTTGTGTCCCTCCCTCGCGCATGAGCGTGGTGGCTGGCATGACTAGTAGAATCTTTCGCTACACGCTATCCCTCCCGCACAAGGTGGACGGACATCCAGTAGTGGATTTGATACTGTATAAGTAGGAGTAACATCATTGTTTGTCTTCTCGAAGAGGTGAAGAGCCCAGCACAACCCAAATGTGGGAGTTGCGAATGCTCGCGTGGTGCGGTGCCTTGGAGCATGCGTATAGTAGCTAGGCTCTTGCATGAGACAAAATTGCTATTTGAGCCCACTATTGTAGTAGTACTAGTACTTGCTACTCCCTCCGTCTAGGTGAGTAAGTCATTGAATATGTAGCTAAGCTTCCCTCATTGAATTGTTTAACAATTAAACTCCATCATCCATTGGTTGATAGTCATTCTACATAGGTCTACGCGCTTAGCACCATTTCCTCCTGGGGTCACCAATGTTTATTTGCTAATTAATAGCATTGCATGCAATGAACTAGCCACTTCATGTCATGTTTGGTAGTCTCAAGTCATTAAAAGCATGCACACCTCTCATCTCTTATTGGTTGATATGTCAAGAAACAAGAAACAAGGTAGAAGTTAATGCACCGCGCCTAAGTGTTTTGGGATTATTTGGTTTTCGAAAGATGACTTAGACACCTAGACGGAGGGAGTAGTATAGCCCTGTAAACCGGAAAGGAGTATTTGCCTTTCTATAGATTTCAACAAGTGACTAGACTACATCGCGTGCAGTACTCCCTCCCTTCCGGTTTATAGGGCTCAAATCTCAAATCTCATGAACCAAGGCATTTTGCGATTGGAGGAATGTATCTCTTACTTTACAAAACTACCCTAATTAAACTCATGCATTAATTATGTAGTTCTCTCGTTTTCCTCTCCACCTTGGTCACGGTGCACAATATTGAGCACTCCTATATGACTAGCTGCTCTATCTACATGCGGGATATCTAAGCATCCGGGACCGTGTGCCATCCAGCAAATCACAACGATGTGCTACAGTCGAGACTCACCTATCACCCCGTTGTGGCCATCATGACCCATCATATCACAAAACCCACACCTTTACCAGCAGTGGTAAAGTGGCCTCGAAGTTGGACTGGACGAAGCAACCATCATTTCACTGGAACGCTCGTTGAAGCCCTTTCTCCTCTTTCTTGAAGAAAACCTCCATCCAGGCTACTCACTTCTACCATTTTTCTTTTGTACCAACCAAGGAAAATCTTCTTTTTGCGAAGCACCGACAGATTCTCACAGCCTATTCTTTTCCCATTTTCATTGCGATTGTGGTTTCCTTTCGATTGCTTTTTTGTTTGTCAGTTCATTGATGGATCCTGGAGCACTAGGCAAAGAGTTGCCGGCGGACAACCCACTAGAGACAGCGATCTCCAGGAAGCGAGCACCGACCAACGAGTTGACCATGTTGGCGGGCCAACCCATGGAGATGAAGAACTCCAAGAAACAAGCACTGGCCAAAGAGTTGACCACGTTGGCGGATGAACTCCTCAAAGAAAGTTGGAAGAACAGCAAGGGCCCCACCGTGCCTACCCCAGAAACTGTGATGGCCACGTATGCGAGGCTCAAGGCCGAGTTTGAGGAGATATTCGCTGTTGAGAAGTAGTATTCCCATGGCAAGGTGATGGCCCCCATAAAGGACGAGGAGATGGCCCCCGGAGGGATGAGATCCCCCGGTGAGCTGCACAAGGTAAAAACAATGGCTTATTACCATAGTTGTGGTTTTTGATTATTTGCAATGTGCTTGCTAATATGTTAGGGTTGTGCAGGTGCCGGTGGACGTCCTTGGTGATTCCGATGTCGCGGCCGGTCCTGTGGACAACGCCCCAGAGATCGTTTTTGATGTCGCGGTCCGTCCTGTTGGCATCGCCCCGGAGATCGATTCTGATGCCGCTTTCCATCCTGTGGACATCGTCCCAAAGATCGATTCCGATGTCACGGTCAGTCCTGTCGACATCGCCCCAAAGATCGATTCCCATGCCGCTGTCCGTGCTGTGGTCATTACCGGAGAGATCGATGACAAGAAATAGTTCGTTGTGCTAATCCTTCAGGGTAGTTTGCATTGCCCTGTGTTTAGTTACCATAACGATGCGTGTTATCAAACCATCTTAGGGCTAGTGCACTGTCTTGTGTGGGAGGTACTTGCTACTTTTGTTTGATAGTGAATCATGCGAACCCTCTCTGAGTTATGGAAACAGATGTATCCTCACCAGCTTTTGATGTAATATATGGCATGCTTAGATGTAAGTTTGAACTGTTTATCATATCAACAGGGCTTGTTTGATGATTCTTGGTGTTAGTAGGCTAGCTACTGTGCGAGATATAGTACTTGCAAAACACTCACCTAAGAGATTTGTTGGGGCTGATGAGCTTGTGGTACGCTTATACTTATCCGTCATCGACCGACCAATAGCCCAAGCTCCTAAAATTGTAGGCTTAGCGATCGGTCAGACAATAGTCGACACGGATGCATTCATGCCTCATTTGGTTCATAGGGTAGGAAAATCGTAGCAAAAGTACAGAGACGTACAACACAAAATCATAGAAGTGCAGAGATGTACTCCCTCCGTTCCAAAATAGATGACCTAGGCGGGCTAGTTTGGCCTAGTGGGTTTCAGTGATATGATGTGGTACAGTGCCGTCTGATACGTCTCCAACATATCTATAATTTTTGATTGTTCCATGCTATTATATTACCCCTTTTGGATGTTTATGGGCTTTATTTTACACATTTATATCATTTTTTGGGAATAACCTACTAACCGGAGGCCCAGCCCGTATTGCTGTTTTTTGCCTATTTCAGTATTTCGAAGAAAAGGAATATCAAACGGAGTCCAAACGGAATGAAACCTTTGGGAGCGTCATTTTTGGAACGAACGTGATCTAAAGGACTTGGAGTGCAAGTCAAGAAGTAATCGAGGCAGCTAGGAGATAGGAGGGCACGGCCCTGTCTCCTCGGCCCCTCGGGAGGCCACCGATGTACTTCTTCCTCCTATATATACCCACGTACCCTGAAAACATTCAAAGAGCCACCGAAACATAATTTCCACCGCCGTAACCTTTTGTATCTGCGAGATCCCATCTTGGAGCCTTCACCGGTGCTCCGCCGAAGGGGGAATCGACCACGGAGGGCTTCTACATCAACACCATAGCCCCTCCGATGAGTTGTGAGTAGTTTACCACAGACCTTCGGGTCCATAGTTATTTGCTAGTTGGCTTCTTCTCTCTTTTTGGATCTCAATACCATGTTCTCCCCCTCTCTTGTGGAGATCTATTTGATGTAACTCTTTTTGCGGTGTGTTTATCGAGATCCGATGAATTGTGTGTTTATGATCAAGTTTATCTATGAGAAATATTTGAATCTCCTCTGGATTATTTTATGTATGATTGAGTTATCTTTGCAAGTCTCTTCGAATTATCAGTTTGGTTTGGCCTACTAGATTGATCTTTCTTGCCATGGGAGAAGTGCTTAGCTTTGGGTTCAATCTTGCGGTGTCCTTTCCCAGTGACAACAGGGGCAGCAAAGCACATATTGTATTGTTGCCATCGTGGATAAAAATATGGGGTTTATATCATATTGCATGAGTTTATCCATCTACATCATATCATCTTTCTTAATGCCTTACTCTGTTCTTATGAACTTAATACTCTAGATGCATGCTGGATAGCGGTCGATGTGTGGAGTAATAGTAGTAGATGCAGGCAGGAGTCGGTCTACATGTCACGGACGTGATGCCTATATACATGATCATGCCTAGATAATCTCGTAATTATTCACTTTTCTATCAATTGCTTGACAGTAATTTGTTCACCCACCGTACTACTTATGCTATCTTGAGAGAAGCCACTAGTGAAACCTATGGCCCCTGGGTCTATCTTTTATCATATAAGCTTTCAATCTACTTTTATTTGCATTTTTACTTTTCCAATCTATATTATAAAATACCAAAAATATATTTATCTTATCATACTATCTCTATTAGATCTCACTTTCGCAAGTGGTCGTGAAGGGATTGACAACCCCTTTTATTGTTTTGGTTGCGAGTTCTTTGTTTGTTTGTGTAGGTGTGTGGGTCTTCTGAGGAGCCTCCTACTGGATTGATACCTTGGTTCTCAAAAACTGAGGGAAATACTTACGCTACTATTGTTGCATCACCATTTCCTCTTCAAGGAAAACCAACACAAGCTCAAGACGTAGCAAGAAGGATTTCTGGCGCCGTTGCCGGGGAGGTCTTCGCTCAAGTCAAGACATACCAAGTACCCATCACAAACTCATCTCCCTCGCATTTACATTATTTGGCATTTGCCTCCTCTTTTCCTCTCCACCACTTCACCCTTGCCGTTTTATTTGCCCTCTCTTTCCCAATCTTCTTCTCCTCTCTTTTTCGCTTGCCCTTTTCTGTTTGCTTGTGTGTTGGATTACTTGTTGCCATGGCGCAAGATAATACCAAATTGTGTGATTTCTCCAATACCAATAATAATGATTTCCTTAGTACTCCGATTGCTCCTCTTAATGATTTTGAGTCTTGTGAAATCAATACTGCTTTGCTGAATCTTGTTATGAAAGATCAATTCGCCGACCTTCCTAGTGAAGATGGCGCTACTCATCTAAACAACTTTGTTGATTTGTGTGATATGCAAAAGAAGAAAGATACGGATAATGATATTGTTAAATTGAAGTTATTTCCATTTTCACTTAGAGATCATGCTAAAGTTTGGTTTTCGTCTTTGCCTAAAAATAGTATTGATTCTTGGAACAGGTGCAAAGATGCTTTTATCTCTAAATATTTTCCTCCCGCTAAGATTATCACTCTTAGGAATGATATTATGAATTTTAAACAACTTGATCATGAGAATGTTGCCCAATCTTGGGAAAGAATGAAATTGATGATTCCCAATTGCCCTACTCATGGTTTGAATTTATGGATGATCATACAAAAATTTTATGCCGGTTTGAACTTTTCTTCTAGAAATCTTTTAGATTCAGCTGCGGGAGGCACGTTTATGGAAATCACTTTAGGAGATGCCACGAAACTTCTTGATAATATTATGGCTAATTATTCTCAATGGCACACCGAAAGATCTTCTAGTAAAAAAGTGCATGCTATAGAAGAAATTAATGTTTTGAGTGGAAAGATGGATGAACTTATGAAGTTGTTTGCTACTAAAAATATTCCTCTTGATCCCAATGATATGCGTTTGTCTACTTTGATTGAGAATAATAATGAATCTATGGATGTGAATTTTGTTGCAAGGAATAGTTTCGGAAACAATGCTTATAGAGGAAACTTTAATCCTAGACCGTTCCCTAGTAATTCCTCTAATAATTATGGAAATTCCTACAATAATTATTATGGTAATTTTAATAAGATGCCCTCTGATTTTGAGAATAGTGTGAAAGAATTTATGGTGTCTCAAAAGAATTTTAATGCTTTGCTTGAAGAAAAATTGCTCAAAGTTGATGATTTGGCTAGGAACATTGATAGACTTTCGCTTGATATTGATTCTCTTAAACTTAGATCTACTCCTCCCAAGCATGATATCAATGAGTCTCTCAAAGCAATGAGAATTTCCATTGATGATTGCAAGGAAAGAACCGCTAGATTGTGTGCTAAGAAAGATTGCTTTGTAAAGGCGTGTTCTTCTAGTTTCAATGAAAATAATGATGAAGATCTTAAAGTTATTGATGTGTCTCCAATTAGATCTTTGTTTTTCAATATGAATCTTAATAATAATGGGACTGGAGATGAGTCAACTTTAGTGAGAAGGCGTCCCAATAATTCGGAGTTTTTAGATCTTGATGCTAAATTTGGTCATGACTTCAAATACCATTGAACCCACTTTCTCGGATTTCAAGGAATTTGATTATGATAATTGTTATTTAGAAAGTTGTATTTCCTTGTTGCAATCCATTGTTAATTCTCCTGACGCTTATAGTCAAAATAAAGCTTTTACCAAACATATCGTTGATGCCTTGATGCAATCTAATGATGAAAAACATAATTTGGAAGTTTCTATACCTAGAAAACTTAATGATCAGTGAGAACCTATTATAAAGATTAAAATTAAAGATCATGAGTGTTTTGCTTTGTGTGATTTGGGTGCTAGTGTTTCCACGATTCCAAAAACTTTATGTGATATTCTAGGTTTCCATGATCTTGATGATTGCTTCTTAAATATGCACCTTGCGGACTCCACCATTATAAAGCCAATGGGAAGGATCAATGATGTTTTCATTGTTGCAAATAGAAATTTTGTGCCGGTAGATTTTATCATTCTTGATATAGATTGCAATCTTTCTTGCCCTATTATACTTGGTAGACCTTTCCTTAGAACGATTGGCGCGATTATTGATATGAAGGAAGGGAATATTAGATTGCAATTTCCATTAAGGAAAGGAATTGAGAACTTTCCAAGAAAGAAAATTAAATTACCTTATGAGTCTATCATGCGAGCTACTTATGAATCGAGTGCCAAAGATGGCACTACTTAAATCTATCTTCGCTTTTATGCCTAGCTAGGGGCGTTAAACGATAGCGCTAGTTGGCAGGCAACCCAATTTTTTTTGCTTTTTGTTTTTGTTCCTGTTTAGTAATAAATTTTGCATCTACCTTCTGTTTAGATGTGTTTTCTTGTTTTAATTAGTATTTGTGCCAAGTAGAACCTATAGGATAACCTATGATGATAGTTAATTTGATTCTGCTGAAAAACAGAAACTTTGCGCTGACGAGAATCAATTCAATAAATCACAGAAACGTGATTTTGCATTGATTCCTTTTGCTGCTGATCAATAAACAAATTTTACAGGAATTTCTATTTTGGTAGTATTTTTAGAGTTCCAGAAGTTTGCGTTAGTTACAGATTGTTACAGACTGTTCTGTTTTTGACAGATTCTGCCTTTCGTGTGTTCCTTGCTTATTTTGATGCATCTATGGCTAGTATTAAGTGGTATGAACCATAGAGAACTTGGAATACAGTAGGTTTAACACCAATATAAATAAAGAATGAGTTCATTACAGTACCTTATGTGGTGGTTTTGGTTTCTTTCACTAACGGAGCTTATGAGATTTCCTGTTGAGTTTTGTGTTGTGAAGTTTTCAAGTTTTGCGTAAAGATTTGATGGACTATGGAATAAGGAGTGGCAAAAGCCTAAGATTGGGGATGCCCATGGCACCCCAAGATATTCAAGAATATCCAAAAGCCTAAGCTTGGGGATTCCCCCGGAAGGCATCCCCTCTTTCCTCTTCATTCATTGGTAACTTTACTTGGAGCTATATTTTTATTCGCCACATGATATGTGTTTTGCTTGGAGCGTCGTGTATAATATTAGCCTTTCATTTTTAGTTTAACAAAATCATACTTGCTGTACACACCTTTTGGGAGAAGCCCACCTGATTGAAATTTGTTAGAATACTCTATGTGCTTCACTTATATCTTTTGAGCTAGACAGTTTTTGCTCTAGTGCTTCACTTATATCTTTTAGAGCACGGCGGTGGCTTAATTTTGTATAAATTGCTAGTCTCTCATGCTTAATTTATATTATTTTTAGAGTCTCTTAGAAAAGCATGGTATTTGCTATGGTTATAAAATTGGTTCTAGAATGGTAGGCATCCAAGTTGGGTATAATAAAAACTATCATAGAAAGTGAATTGGATGCTATGATCAATTTGATACTTGATAATTGTTTTGAGATATGGAGGTAGTGATATTAAAGTCATGCTAGTTGGGTGATTATGAATTTAAAGAATGCTTGTGTTGAAGTTAGCAAGTCCTGTAGCATGCACGTATGGTTAAAGTTGTGTAACAAATTTGAAACATGAAGTGTCCTTGGATTGTGCATCCTTATGAGTGGCGGTCGGGGGCGAGAGATGGTCTTTTCCTACCAATCTATCACTCTAGGAGCATGCGCGTAGTGCTTGGTTTTTGATGACTTCTAAATTTTTGCAATAAGTATATGAGTTCTTTTGACTAATGTTGAGTCCATGGATTATACTCACATTTACCTTTCCATCATTGCTAGCCTCTTTGGTACCGTGCATTGCCCTTTCTCACCTTGAGAGTTGGTGCAAACTTCGCCAGTGCATCCAAACCCTGTGATATGATACACTCTATCACACATAAACCTCCTTATATCTTTCCTCAAAACAGCCACCATACCTACCTATTATGGCATTTCCATAGCCATTCCAAGATATATTGCCATGCAACTTTCCACCATTCCGTTTATCATCATGACACGCATTACTTTTGTCATATTGCCATTGCATGATCATGTAGTTGACATCGTATTTGTGGCAAAGCCACCATGCATAATTTTTCATACATGTCACTCTTGATTCATTGCACCATCCAGGTACACCACCGGAGGCATTCATATAGAGTCATATCTTCTTCAAGTTTTGAGTTGTAATTCATGTGTTGTAATCAATAAAACTGTGATGATCATCATTATTAGAGCATTGTCCCCAGAAAAAAAGACCAAAAGAAAAAAAGGACAAAAGAAAAAAATGCCAAAGAAAAAAAGAAAAAAAAGAAAGGCCAAAAAGAAAAAAAAGAAAGGCCAAAAGAAAAATAAAAAAAGAAGAAAATAAAAAAGGGGCAATGTTTGTATCTCTTTTTCAACATTTGTGTTTCAAAGTAGCACCGTGTTCTTCATATAGTGAGTCTCATATTTTGTGCTTCAAAGTAGCACCATGTTCTTCATATAGTGAGTCTCATATATTGTCACTTTCATATACTAGTGGGGATTTTTCATTATAGGACTTGGCTTGTATATTCCTATGATGGGCTTCCTCAAATGCCCTAGGTCTTCGTGAGGAAGCAAGTTGGATGCATACCCACTAGTTTTCTTTTGTTGAGCTTTCATTCATTTATAGCTCTAGTGCATCCGTTGCATGGCAATCCTTACTCCTCATGTTGACATCAATTGATGGGCATCTCCATAGCCCGTTGATTATCCTCGTCAATGTGAGACATTCTCTTTTTTTGTCTTCTCCACACAATCCCCATCATCATATTCTATTCCACCCATAGTGCTATATCCATGGCTCACTCTAATGTATTGCGTGAAAGTTGAAAAAGTTTGAGATTATTTAAGTACGAAACAATTTCTTGGCTTGTCATCGGGGGTGTAGAATTTGGGAACATTTTTGTGTGACGAAAATGAAGCATGGCCTAACTATATGATTTTGTAGGGATGAACTTTCTTTAGCCATGTTATTTTGAGAAGACATGATTGCTTTTATTAGTATGCTTGAAGTATTACTCTTTCTTATGTCAATATGAACTTTTATTTTGAATCATTTGTATCTAAACATTCATGCCACAATAAAGAAAATTACATTGAGAATTATGCTAGGTAGCATTCCACATCAAAAATTCTGTTTCTATCATTTACCTACTCGAGGACGAGCAGGAATTAAGCTTGGGGATGCTTGATACATCTCCAACATATCTATAATTTTTGATTGTTCCATGCTATTATATTACCCCTTTTGGTTGTTTATGAGCTTTATTTTACACATTTATATCATTTTTTGGGACTAACCTACTAACCGGAGGCCCAACCCATATTGCTTTTTTTCTGCCTATTTCAGTATTTCGAAGAAAAGGAATATCAAACGGAGTCCAAACGGAATGAAACCTTCGGGAGCGCGATTTTTGGAACCAACATGATCTAGAGGACTTGGAGTGCAAGTCAAGAAGCAATCGAGGCGGCCAGGAGATAGGAGGGCGCGCCCAACCCTACAAGCGCGCCCCTGTCTCCTAGGCCCCTCAGGCGGCCACCGACGTACTTATTCCTCCTATATATACCCACGTACCCCGAAAACATCCTGAGAGCCACCGAAACACAATTTCCACCGCCGTAACCTTCTGTATCCGCGAGATCCCATCTTGGAGCCTTCGGCGGCGCTCCGTCGGAGGGGGAATCGACCATAGAGGGCTTCTACATCAACATCGTCGCCCGTTCGATGAGTTGTGAGTAGTTTACCACAGACCTTCGGGTCCATAGTTATTAGCTAGTTGGCTTCTTCTCTCTTTTTGGATCTCAATACCATGTTCTCCCCCTCTCTTGTGGAGATCTATTTGATGTAACTCTTTTTGCGGTGTGTTTGTCGAGATCCGATGAATTGTGGGTTTATGATCAAGTTTATCTATGAGAAATATTTGAATCTCCTCTGAATTCTTTTATGTATGATTGAGTTATCTTTGCAAGTCTCTTCAAATTATCAGTTTGGTTTGGCCTACTAGATTGATCTTTCTTCCCATGGGAGAAGTGCTTAGCTTTGGGTTCAATCTTGCGGTGTCCTTTCCCAGTGACAGCAGGGGCAGCAAGGCACATATTGTATTGTTGCCATCGAGGATAAAAAGATGGGGCTTATATCATATTGCATGAGTTTATTCCTCTACATCATGTCATCTTTCTTAGTGCGTTACTCTGTTCTTATGAACTTAATACTCTAGATGCATCCTGGATAGCGGTCGATGTGTGGAGTAACAGTAGTAGATGCAGGCAGGAGTCGGTCTACTTGTCACGGACGTGATGCCTATATACATGATCATGCCTAGATAATCTCATAATTATTCGCTTTTCTATCAATTGCTTGACAGTAATTTGTTCACCCACTGTAATACTTATGCTATCTTGAGAGAAGCCACTAGTGAAACCTATGGCCCCTGGGTCTATCTTTTCTCATATAAGCTTTCAATCTACTTTTATTTGCATCTTTACTTTTCCAATCTATATTATAAAATACCAAAAATATATTTATCTTATCATACTATCTCTATCAGATCTCACTTTTGCAAGTGGCCGTGAATGGATTGACAACCCCTTTATTGCGTTGGTTGCGAGTTCTTTGTTTGTTTGTGTAGGTGCGTGGGACTTCTGAGGAGCCTCCTACTGAGTTGATACCTTGGTTCTCAAAAACTGAGGGGAAATACTTACGCTACTATTGCTGCATCACCCTTTCCTCATCAAGGGAAACCAACCCAAGCTCAAGACGTAGCACCATCCAGTTTTCGCATGTGTTAGCGGTATTGCGGGTACGGTAAGTTTTCTTGAAGAAGCGGAATTCAACGAAGTCATGATGGTTCCTTCGTCCGAACAACTTACAATGGGAATGGTTGGGCCTGCGATACGACCAGGGTAGGCTAGGATAATTTTGCGCTTGGCAGGTGGACCTGGATGGTCGACGTCCCACATGTTGGTGAATGAAAGTATTTGTAACTGCATCTAGTGCCACCCCTAGTTTGCTTTTGGAGTATTGACGACAAACGTGGTTGAGGGACTAATGTGTTTGTGAGAATTGCAGTATAACACAGGTAGTAGTCCCTCCTTGATTCGGTTTACCTACCAGAGATGACCCCTAAAAATGTATGAAGACATTGAAGATAATGGTGGTACGTGAAGACATTCACACTAAAGACTATGACATGAGAAGACATTGAGTGAAGACTATGGAGCACGAAGACATTGTAGTTTCGCTGTCTCTTTTCTTCTTTGTTGAGTCATAGGAACCACCACACTGTCAAGTGGGGTCCAAGTGAACAAAGTCAGAGTGACTGAAGTGATGCTCAATCAAAATCCTATGTCTTCGAGCGAAGACAATGAGAGAAAATCTTATCTAGAGTCGGATAAGTCAGCTTTACTTGTAGCCCAAGTCAAGCTGTCGCATGTGTTTGAAATCTGACCGTTATGACACGTGTCAGTTCCTTAGTGACCCAGGGTCATTTCAGACAAATCAGGTCAGGTTGCCTAGTGGCTATAAATAGCCCCCCCCCTACACCATAAATTGGTGCCTGCTCAGAATTAGATACGGTTTTTGTCATTTGAGAGCAACCCACCTCCGAAGCCTTTGAGAGAGAGAATCCTTGCAAGGACAAAGCCCAAACCACCCATAGCCCAGAGAGTGTTTGGCATCAATGAAGTCTTTCTTTCCGCGTGATCTGAAGACTTGTTACACTTGAGGACTGTGAATCCTCCAGCCGGTTAGGCGTCACGCTATGAGCATCCAAGAGTCATTGTGGATTGCCGGTGAACAGAGTCTGTGAAGGTTTGGAAGTCTACCTTGAAGACCTACCAGAGTGATTGGGCGAGGACTGTGTGTCCTTAGCTCAAGGGGAACAAGGTGAAGACGCGGTCTTCTGAGTTGAATCTCGGCCTCCCTAACCAGACGTACAGTTGTCACAGCAACTGGAACTGGTCGAACAAATCCTTGTCTCCACAACACACTGGTTCTATCTCTTACTCTCCTTACTTATAGTTTGTCTTTGTGAAGTCATTGCCTGATTGCTCTGCCTGTTTGACTTCACTGTGTGACTACTTGTTCTGATTGGATTCATACTATCTTCCACCCTGATCCTTTCTACCTAGCTGCTAATAGTCTTCGTGCTTTCACTTCATTGAATACTTGACTATGGCTTGTCTAGTGTAGTCTACCTTCCGCTGCATACAAATAGTGTTGTTTCTCCTGTTAATCTTCGAAACTCCCATGTTTTGAAGACTTTCATAAAAATCGCCTATTCACCCCTCCTCTAGTCGATAACTAGCACTTACAATTGGTATCAGAGCAAGGTACTCCCTTGTTCTGTGTGATTCGGTTTAACCACCTGGAGTTTAGCTTTGTCGACTGCAGGGATAATCAAGGTCTCCGCTGCGTGTCCCATCTTTGATGCTACTGAATATCCCTACTGGAAGAATATGATGCACATGCATCTTGAAGCCATTGATGTCGATCTGTGGTATGTCATCAAGAAAGGCGTTCCCAAGACTGGTGAAGGTGTCACCCCCGCTGATGTGAAGAAGTTCATTCAACTGGACTCTACCGCCAAGAACATCATCTGTGGTCATTTTACCAAAGGGCAGTATGGTCGTGTGAGCGCTCTGGAAATGTTCAAGCTAGTCTGGGACTGGCTCTCCAAGGTCAATGAAGGTGCCTCAACACAGCATGATCAACGAATCAGTACTCTTCAACCTCTTCAAAAGGCACGACAACGAGAACGTCCAGCTCACGTTTGATCGCCTCACTGATATCACCAATGAGCTCTGTGCACTCGGTGCAACTGACATTACGAAGCATGAAATTGTGTAGACACTGCTGAGATCTCTCGACAGCTCATTTGACACCTTAGCCCTG
Organism: Triticum aestivum; assembly: GCF_018294505.1. Classification (NCBI taxonomy): domain Eukaryota; kingdom Viridiplantae; phylum Streptophyta; class Magnoliopsida; order Poales; family Poaceae; genus Triticum; species Triticum aestivum. The sequence continues at coordinate 58,474,251 of NC_057798.1, forward strand.
ATGATACAAGAACGCCCTGATTTCAAGACACTCGATCCGTCTGACATACTCGAGAGGCTCAACACACATGAGTACCAGCTATCTGAGAAACGAGATATCTATGGTCCCAACTACGGCCGAACGCGTGCCTTGAAGGCAAAGGCTACGGCTTCCTCATCTGGAGAAGAATCTGACTGCAATTCTGATGATCCTGAAGACATTGGAAAAGAGCTTGCTATGCTTGTGAAGAAGGTCCAGAGATTCACCGGGAAGAAAAACTTCAGAAAGTCTTCACGATCCATCTCAAGGGACAATGAAGCTTCCACCTATGACAACAAGAAAATAACCTGTCACAAGTGCAAGAAACCTGGCCACTACATCTCTGAATGTCCACAGTGGGACAATGAGAAGAAGAAAAAGAAGAACAAAGAATATGATTCTGATGACAACAAGAAGAAGAAATCATCAAAGTCTTCTTCCAAATCTTCCTCTAAGTCTTCATCACACAAGAAGAGCTCATCAGGCAAAGCACGTGCTTTTGTTGGCAAGGAAATGGATTCAGAGGAGGAGTCTGCTTCTGAGGAGGAAGTGGTGGAGTCTGAGGAGGAGTCTGACTCTGGTATCGCAAGTCTGGCTCTAGCTACAGCCTACGTCGCCAAGTCCATCTTCAACACTGAAGACAATGACTCCGTCATCAACACTAATGATGAGAACGGCTCGACTCCCACCTGCTGCTTCATGGCACGTAGTGCCAAGGTAAACTCTCACGATGCTTACTTTCAAACATCAAGTGAAGATGACTCTGATGGTGAATCCAAACCCAGCTACAAAAAACTTGCTAAAATTGCAACTGAACAACAGAAATCTATGGAACATATTCAAAAACTGTTAGAAAAATGCCATGATGTGTTGGACGCAAAAATGACTAAGACTCAGTCCTTAATTGAAGACATAAAAAATCTTCATGTTAAGTACCAGGATCTTGAAGGTCGTCATGAAACCCTCTCAACTTCTCATGAAAAGCTTTCCTACGATTATCTTCAAAGGAAGGAGGACCTTGAGAAATTGAGACCGGATCATGAAGATCTTCAAAAGGAGAACGAGTCAGTTCACGCTCAAAAGATCAGTCCCACTCAGGAAGGATTTGAACCACCATGTTTAAAATGCATTGAGCGTGATAACAGTGTCTTTGTTGCTGGATGTTCTACTGCTCCTGTTGTAATATCTTCAACTACTGATGTGGTAACTAACCCCTCTGCTGAGGATACCACTAATATTGCTGACGAGAATGCTAGGTTGCAAACACTGATTGAGACAGGGATGTACAAAAGCCTCAAAGGGCATCAGACATTATGTGATGTCCTCAAAAAGCAGATTCTGAACCGAAACCCTAGAAAAGAGGGTATTGTGTTCGAGAGGAAAATGAATGTTGATGGGTCATACTGGAAGCCTGAGCAGTACCCCAAAACCACATGGGTTGTTGCAAAGGAACCTTCAGTAGCTCCATCCACCTTATCTGGTTTCACTTGTGATAACCCTATTATCATTGATGAATCCTTTGATGCAAACTATAAATTGTTTAAGGATCAAAATGGTGAAGTGTTTGCCAGGTATATTGGGACTAACTGAAGGAATGGACCACCTATAAAGAAGATTTGGGTAGCTAAACAGTGTATTGAGAATCTTCCTGTGAATGTCATCCTGACACCACCAAGGAAGAAGACAATCCCCAGACCGATGGCTTCATATGGCCATAAGGCTTCATACAGATACATGACTCACCTGAGTCACCCTAACGCCAATGTTTTGTAGGGAAACCATACTCAGACTTATGAATATGAGAGTGTGTCTTCAAACCGCTATGCTCATAGAACTAAGAACTTTTCTACTTATTCATATGAGTATCGTTCTTCTCCTGCAAGGCTATTTGCTAGGGCTCCAAAGCTCAAATTCTGAGATGCTGCACTTAGACTAATTGCTTCTAAGCCACCCCTGAAGATGTGGGTGGTTAAGAAGAATTAACTTTCTTTTGCGGAGAAAGGTCTCCAGCCGGAAATCAAAGGCGTCCGATGCTATTGCTGGAGACCTAAAACACATTATGGGACACAAGATAAAATGCCTAAATGATCTTACTATGAATTTCGTATCTGAATCGCTTGCCTGTCATACTATCAGTCCTAACCTTGATCTAAGCTTTGATAATCCTCTTGTGCATCAAATATTTATGCTTCACAACTCTCTTGGTGAAGCCTATCCCCCAAACTGCACTGTATGGCCTCAAAAAAGCCCCTCACGCTTGGTACGATACGCTCAAGGACTTCCTGAAGAGCAAAGGCTTCAAACCTGGTTCACTAGACCCTACTCTGTTCACGAAGACTTATGATAGTGAACTGTTTGTGTGCCAAATATATGTGGATGACATTATCTTCGGCTGCACCAACAAGAAATACAGTGATGAGTTTGGTCATATGATGCAAGAGCAATATGAGATGTCCATGACGGGTGAACTGAAGTTCTTTCTGGGTCTCCAAATCCGTCAGCAACGCAACGACATCTTCATCTCTCAAGAAAAATATCTCAAAGATTTCCTGAAGAAGTTTGGAATGCAAGACTGCAAAGGATACACGACGCCAATGCCAACTAAAGGTCATTTGGGTCCCGACGACAATGGTAAAGAATTCGACCAAAAGGTATACCGCTCCATGATTGGTTCTTTGCTTTATTTATGTGCATCTAGGCCAGATATAATGCTTAATGTTTACATGTGTGGCCGATTCCAAGCGGCACCAAAGGAATCACATCACTCAGCTGTGAAGCGAATACTTTGATATTTGGCTTACACCCCAACACTAGGATTATGGTATCCAAAAAGCTCAGAGTTTGATCTAGTTGGATTCTCAGATGCTGATTATGCCGGTGACAAGGTTGATTGCAAGTCCACATCAGGCACATGTCACTTTCTGGGACGATCACTTGTCTGTTGGTCTTCAAAGAAGCAGAACTGTGTATCTCTCTCCACTGCTGAATCCGAATACATTGCTGCTGGATCTTGCTATGCTCAGCTTCTCTGGATGAAGCAAACTCTGAAGGACTATGGTATACACCTGAAGAATGTGCCTCTCTACTGCGACAATGAGAGTGCAATCAAGATTGCCAACAATCCAGTTCAGCACTCGAAGACAAAGCATATTGAGATTCGTCATCACTTCCTCAGAGATCATTTTATGAAGGAAGACATTGACATCATCCACGTCAATACAGAAGAGTAGTTGGCTGATATCTTCACTAAGCCCTTGGAAGAGAAAAGGTTTTGCAAGTTGCGATGTGAGCTAAATATCTTGGAATCCTTAAATGTCCTGTGAATGGGACACACATCCTAACACTTATGCATTTTGATGACTTAGATGTGCAACACACGAAGTAACATATATCTTCAATCAATGAAGACATACATTCCAAGTGTGAATACATTAATGCGGAATTTGAATTCGGAGCGCCACGATAATTGCGCTCCGTGTCTTGGTCTAATACTTCCTATACGGTGGGTAACGCCACCACCAAACTTTTGTTTGAGGTTCTTCTCTTGGCGTTATGTTTGCATAGTCTTCATAACTGAGTTATCCTTATTTCATACTTATATTCGAATTTATCTTCATCTGATATTTGGACTTAAATCGGTTGCATACTATTTGTGTTCTGTCCTCCACAGCATTCACTTATACTTATGACTTCTTGTTGAATCTTTTGATCTAAGTGAATGTGATCGGACCCTAACCTATCTATGCTTCTACCTCAACTCTATCTGTCCAAATCATATGCATTCTATTGAAAACTATCGATTGTCTTCACTGAACCTTGTCAGCTGAAGCCAATCTGACAAACATTTATGTCAGTTTTTAAATGCACTATCTTTATTACCGGAAGTCCAAAGAATTCGGAATGACCGCCCCGACAATCCAGGCGTGCATGGGAACATGGAACAACTACCCAGGAGTTGCATGCACACCACGTGTCATTCAAATGCCAATCGCCAGGGCCACCTGCATAATTATGTTGTGCTGTCCCTTTCCATATAAATGCACATCCCATCGCGGTCAAAACTATTCTTCCACCTCGCCACCTCCCGAAAACCCTAGCGCCACCACTAGCACTCGACGACGCTGATGACGAAGCGCTTAGCTGCCGCGACTTCTCCGACGCCATCCTCACATCGGTCGCGGACCTCATCTTCTCCGCCGCCGCCGTAGCTGTCTCTCGTCGCCAAGTTAGGGCACGAGAGATTGAACTGCTCAGCCTCAACCTTCCTTCCGTCTAGTAGTTCTTCCTGTGGTAATTAAATTTTTTTACTATCTTTTTGATCTGATAGATTCATCCCTTCCTACCAAAAGTGGTTTCTAGATCTTCGAACATGAATCTATCTCTTTCCGCATCTTGTATTTTGCCAAGTATATTCACTTATGCTTCTCCACAAGTTAGATTCCTCACTTGTACTTATTCTTGGATTTGTACAACTCTGGAACCAACTCTCATCATATAAGTGAATGTCTTCGTGATATGAGGTCAATGTCTTCAAACTGATTTATCGTCAAAATCTTCTGAGAATGCATATGACCTCTTCCCCTTCCCTCGCACCTTTAATGCTGTCACAGGTACATGTCCGTGGGAGAATCCCTTGGTTCTCATAGTCTGTGTTCGTTTGCAGAATTCTTGCAGAGTCACATCAATTCACCTGAAGCAAGTTCTTGTTTGACTAGCCGCAAGAAGTCTTTGCAAGTTCTGAAGCCTTTCAGGTTAAGCTTCATGGCTACTGAGAAACCTACAAGGAAGGGTGGCAGAAAGCATCATGCAAACACTTCCAAGGACTTGCCACCAAATTTGCATGAGCTGTACAAAACGGACCCTGAGGAAACCTATACTGGTCGCTAGAATCGTATCCAATGGATCCGAAGATACTGGGCTGAAGAGTGGTTCAAGTACCGATTTGTCACTCAAGAATATGCAGAGAAGAATGCCATCAAGGCACCCTGGGGTGATATTCTGTATAAAAATCTTAAACCCAGAACCCAAGCTGAAGCCATTGAGCAAAGGCTTCTATCCTTGCATGGTTCGCGGACCAGAGCCAGAGAACGCTGACCCTTCTTCTCTGCTATGGTGTCGCGAAGACCATCTCTTCAAGCGAAATTTCCAATATGCCAAAGACTCAGCTGTGCAGAACAAGAAAGAATTCAGACTTGACTTCAACCCTGGTCCATCCTCTCCACGGGAAGATGGCACCCGTGAAGCCAATCAGAACAGGATCGGCCCCTTCTACAACTTTGAAGGCCTCCTCGCACACATAGTTGTACAAGGTGCAAAAGTGGATCATTCTGACGATGCTGCTGACTCTGAAGAGGCTCCAGCTCCAACTCCAAAGCCAAAGAAGCAGAAGAAAGCTAAGGCTTCCAAACCCACTGCTGCACCAAACTCTTCTTGAGTGAAGCCATTGTCAACTGCCCCTCCTGCTCCAAGCAACACCTCCGAAGATCAATCTCGTGTCTCCAAATGGACCGAGAAGCCTCAGAAGAAAACTGCTCCAAGGACAAGTCAAGCACTGACACCAGCAGCCGTTGTGAGGAACGAATCTAAAGCCATTTATTTGTATTCAGATGAAGAACTTGGTGAGGATGCCCTTGAGCAGCTGATCAAGAGAAAGCAAGAGGCAGAGATCTTCAATGATCAGCCCCTCTTTGATGTGAACATCTTGCACAACTTCATTGATGAATGGTTCGACAATCAAGATCTCAGCTTTGATGACCTTCAGCTTCCCATTGGTGTTAGCATTGCTTTCCAAGGCGCCATTGCTCCTGAGCTTGCTCTGGCCCAGCGAATTGTTGAACTAAAACACAAGATTGATTTCGAGAAGGAACAGTTCAAGAAACATGTGACCAAGCTGAGTGTGGCTGATGTCCAAAAATTCAAGGTGATGCTGAATGACCTCAAAGAAGCCTTTCGCAAGAAGCGTGAAGAAGCCAAAGGCTCAAGAGAATGCATGAGGATTCTTGCTGCCAAATGTGTTCAGGCTTACAACAAAGCTGAAAAGCGCAAGGCACTTGGGCGTCCTGGTATTGACCCCAAGATGGCTGCCAAGCAAAAGAAGAAGTCTACTCTGGCCCCCACTGAAGCTCCAAGGCGGGAAGAACCTCGCATTGTCTTCCCTGCCAGCATGAAAGGCTCGAAGCCTAAGGTCTCCAAAGTGGCTTCAAAACAGAAGAAAACCAAGGCAGCTGAAGCCGAAGCCAGGAAGCGGAAAACCAAGCGCACCACTGATGAAGCACCACCCCCAAGAAAAGAAAAACCAAGAAGAGAGATTGGGCTGCTCCTACAGAGCCCCTTGTTGTTGAACCTCTTGCCTTTATTCCCCCTCCATCGAACAATGAAGAACGTCAGTTGATTGTACATGAGCCTGCTTCCACAGAGGCTCCTGAAGAACAAGAAGTGCTAGTCGTTGATCCGATCACGACTGAAGACATTGGTCCCCAAGACAATGTGGAAGATGATGCTGTTCTTCCTCAGATCGAGCGCCCATCGGTATCATCGCCTGTTTAGACGAACAGTGAGCTTATCAGTATTGGTCGTCCTTTGACGCCAATCTCACAAGATGCATCATGGGCTGATCGCCCCCAACAAGCTACCCCACATCAAGACTCACCCAGTACACCCCAACCGTCATCTGTGCCCGTCATCAGCCCCATGTCCAATGATGACAGCTACATGGAGACATCACCATCACCAAAGGCGTCGCCCGTATTCCAACAGCTTCGCAAAGGCATGAGGCTATCTGTCTCCATGACCACCATCACAGAAGAGGGCTCCAACTTGTCAAGTTCAGTGGCACGTCAAGTGTTCTCTAAAGACAATCATTCTGTGACGGTCCCTGTGTCTGAAGCCAATGCTGCTGAAGACCCTCTGGCTGCATCAGCCGGAGCAATATAAGAAGAAGAGCATGTCGCTACTCCCCCTGCAACTCAACAATAAGTTAACGAAGAGAACTGGTTTATGCCAGAACCTCCAGCTATTGAAGTGGAGGGTGAGAATCCTGAGGCTGCCACAACTAAGATTCCTGAAGCCAATGATGTTGTCATGGCCGAAGCCAATGTGGAGCCTACAGTGGGCAATGTACCAGTGGCCAATAAAGCCAATGAAGCAACTGAAGTCAATGCCACACCTGACATAAATCAACAGCCTGAAGTCAATGCCACGGCTCATGTTCCGCCTCCAAGGTCACATACCATCGAGCAAGCATACAATCATGGCCAACTTGTCACTGTCAGATGGCCAATTCTGATTCCTCCGCCTGCTGCTGGTCCTCAATTTGATTCCCATTTCGAGCACAGGCCTCAGGTTTAGAAGCCAAAGCCAAGACTGCCCAGATTTCCAGGTACTGCCACTTCACCAGGATCTTTCAATGTCAACGGCTTTATTGCACACAACACCTTCTTCGATAGCGACAAGAACCCCTACACCAGGCCCAAGATTTCATCTGATCGGTTCTGGAGTTATCAGCAGGGCAGCTATTATTCATGCATTATGTACAACCAAGGCCGCATATTTCTGCATATGCACCTTCATACTGAAGACATAGTTGGTCTGCCCTGCTTAGAAGAAGCTCTAGATTGCTTCAAAGAGTCTGGCTTACTGCATTTCGTCACTGATAAGGAGCACTGGAATGAGGAGTTGCTGCTTCAATTCTACGCCATGCTTCATATCAGAGGCTACAACAGGGATCCTAAGACTTAGGTCCTTGAGTGGATGTCAGGAAATGTACATCATGAAGCCAAAGCATTTGATGTCATTGAGCTTACTGGCCTGCCCACTCCAGGTGATCTCTATGAACCTGGTTGTCAGCTTCACACTGCAGCTGTAGAAAGCATCTTTCACAAGCCAGAACCCGACATGAGCCAGATGCTCAGTATGATGAAGCCATTGCCTCAAGATGCAGAATATCCTACAGAGTTCTTTGTTGAAGACCTTGAGTATCTGCCACGCACCATCTATCACATCATAAGGAGAACTCTTTGGCCATTAAAGGACATTCTCCAAAGGCTAAGCTAGAAGGTGCAATGAAGACATTGGTCTTCCATATTCTTCATCGGAAAAGCTTCAATGCACAAGATTTCTTCATCCGCCAACTTGCTGCATCAGGATCTGATATTTTTGGCTTGAAGTTCTATGCTCCATGGATCATGCGTCTGATCAAGCTTCACACTGCTTTGAACTATTAGCCATCTGCACGCAACCACATTGTGTTCTTGCCCGATGTTGATATGTCTGTTGAAGCCATCTATCTAGAGCCTACCAAGGAACCACTTTATCTTCATAACGTTGATCGTCAGAGCTTCACTCAGCCCATTGAAGGTGTGCTGGCTGCCACTCCTATCTATCCGTTGGCTAGTACTACACGTGCACCCCACCGTGCCCAAACCAAAGCCACTGACAGCAGAATTGTTTAACAGCATCGAAAACGATCTCGAGTTCTCAATGACCGAGAGCTTCTCGTTGGCCTGCATCAAAAGCAGGATAGGCATCATGATTGGCTCAAGCGCCACATGCAGAGCATCATGACTGAGGTCAATCGCATTCGTAACCTTGCGACCAAGAATGCCTTTGTCGCGCATGAAAGCTGTCGACGCACTTGGAAAGGGTTGACGCTTATGTGTGCTGAGGAAGATCTTCAGGACGATGGCTTCTCAGAACGGTTCAAGTTGGATTCCACTCCGCCCAGAAATGTTGTTCTGCGGCGCACCCCATCTCTTGAAGACTCAGAGTATTCCTCTTCTGCTGCAACTGTGAATGCTTGTGTGATCGATGATCAAGACGATGCTACTTCGCCTCCAACACGTATCGACACGGCTCCAAGTTCGTCTGCACCGCCAAACCTCGACACCAACCCTGCATCTCCTACTCCTTCGGGGAACGAGTAGAGGCTCACTGTCTTCAACCCTTTTTGGTCCTTACTGACAAAAGGGGGAGAAGCTATGAGTTGATAGTCTTCAAGCGGGTTCATATGGGCAGTTGCATTATATTTTGCCTAGTGTTTACAACTCTTGCTCATGATACATTTGGTTCTCTGAGTTGTAACACTTAAACTCGATGGTTGTCTGCTACTTATTTGCTATTTTGTTGTGCGATGATAACTTCCGCACTTAAATCAGTTTGCAGATGCCCATTTTTCATTATGCATGTCATTATCTTTGTTACATCAAATCATGCATGATAATTTGTCTTCATAAGTTGAAGAGGATCTCCACAAGTAGAACCTGCCATGTGCATTTGCATTCCAAAAGCAAATTATCTATATGGAGATCTTCAGGGGGAGCCTTTTGCTACTTACGAAGACAATACCTCATCCTTTACAATTTTACATATTTATATCCCCGTTGAAAATATCAACCAGTTTTTCATCAATCACCAAAAAGGGGGAGATTGCAAATGCATCTAGTGCCACCCCTAGTTTTGTTTTGGAGTATTGACGACAAACGTGGTTGAGGGACTAATGTGTTTGTGAGAATTGCAGTATAACACATGTAGTAGTCCCTCCTTGATTCGGTTTACCTAACGGAGATGACCGCTAAAAATGTATGAAGACATTGAAGATAATGGTGGTACGTGAAGACATTCACACCAAAGACTATGACAGGAGAAGACATTGAGTGAAGACTATGCAGCGCGAAGACTTTGTAGTTTCACTGTCTCTTTTCTTCTTTGTTGAGTCATAGGAACCACCGCACTGTCAAGTGGGGTCCAAGTGAACAAAGTCAGAGTGACTGAAGTGATGCTCAACCAAAATCCTATGTCTTCGAGTGAAGACAATGAGAGAAAATCTTATCCAGAGTCGGATAAGTCAGTTTTTCCTGTAGCCCAAGTCAAGCTGTCGCGTGTGTTTGAAATCTGACCGTTGTGACATGTGTCGGTTCCTTAGTGACCCAGGGTCATTTTGGACAAATCAGGTCGGGTTGCCCAGTGGCTATAAATAGCCCACTCCCTACACCATAAATTGGTGGCTGCTCGGAGTTAGATACGACTTTTGTCGTTTGAGGGCGACCCACCTCCAAAGCCTTTGAGAGAGAGAATCCTTGCGAGGACAAAGCCCAAACCACCCAGAGCCTAGAGAGTGTTTGGCATCACTCAAGTCTTTCTGTCCGCGTGATCTGAAGACTTGTTACACTTGAGGACTGTCAATCCTCCAGCCGGTTAGGCATCACGTTCTGAGCATCCAAGTGTCATTGTGGATTGACGGTGAACGGAGTCTGTGAAGGTTTGGAAGTCTACCTTGAAGACTTACCAGAGTGATTGGGCGAGGACTGTGTGTCCTTAGCTCAAGGGGAACAAGGTGAAGACGCGGTCTTATGAGTTGAATCTCAGCCTCCCTAACCAGATGTACAGTTGTCACAGCAACTGGAACTGGTCGAACAAATCCTTGTCTTCACAACACACTGGTTCTATCGTTTACTCTCCTTACTTACAGTTTGTCTTTGTGAAGTCATTGCCTGATTGCTCTGCCTGTTTGACTTCACTGCATGAATACTTGTTCTGATTGGATTCATACTATCTTCCACCCCGATCCTTTCTACCTAGATGCTAACAGTCTTCGTGCTTTCACTTCATTGAATACTTGACTATGGCTTGTCTAGTGTAGTCTACCTTCCGCTACATACGAATAGTGTTGTTTCTCCTGTTAATCTTCGAAACTCCCATGTTTTGAAGACTTCCATAAAAATCGCCTATTCACCCCCCCTCAAGTCAATAACTAGCACTTTCAGTATTCTTTCCGATATAGAGGACGAGCAACGATTATTCATTGTTTATTTTTGATGAAATCTATTGCCTCCACTGTTACAACGGAGGAGTGTGAAACACGACAACCTAGTGAACTTGGCATGTGCACCACTCCCTCCATCCAGATGTAATGCTACCATAATGTTGTCTATAAGGTTGGCTATAAGGTTACAACTTTTACTCACTTTCTCTCTATCTATGTCCTCTCAAATGTTTTTTACCTTTCTTTTTTTAGACACTATTGTTTTTATGCCTTTGTTAGAATTATTTTTTATACCTAGGAGCATGTGTAGAGACGGGCTCTTGCCGAGCCCACTACTTGAATTTTTCAATGCCTCTCTCTCCTTCGCATAAGCGGGCTTATAGCCCAGTTTTTTACTGGTACTACTTGCTATGCATGCATGCGGCAGGCAGCTGGCGTCTTGAGGGGCCAGGGCGGTCAGAGCGGGCTCTGGAAGCGGTCCGGACTCCAGCATGGCCCACCTCACATTATCACCGTATATTTCTTGGAGTCCGTGTGCGGTGGGCGGGCGAATTCTTTTCCCTCCCTCGTTTCTCTCTTCTCAGTCGACGCCCGCCGAGCGATTAGATTTCGGCTATCGACGGTTTATTCAATTATAGTCCCACATGTCAGTGAAATTGTAAGACAACGCGTGTCCCCTCTGGTGAGCGAAGTGCGAGCTGGACTGTCGTGGGTGCGACGCGTACGAGTCGTAAGTGTGCTGCCATTTCCTTTAGAACTTGCAAAGCGTAACATTTATCGCGATCGATCGATAGAAATCAAGAACAAAATGACGAGGGCGGTGCTTTACCGCTCGTTAGGCGGGCTAGTTTGAGCGATATGACATGCTACAGTGCCGTCCACTTGCTCCATTTTTATGTAAGCAAGAGTTTACACTCTTACGCGGGAGATGTGCGAAACACCGCGGATCTGATTTTGATCAAGGGATAACTGTTCCCTGCCAAATAATGGAGCACTATTAGTGATTATAGTATGATAGTTAGGGCATCTCCAGCGCTGGCCCAAAATTTACATCGGCATTTGTCCGAGGACACTGATGGATGACATCTGATGCTGCCCACATATCTTTCGACAACTATATGAACTAACCGGACGAAATTCATGCAAACAAAGCAAATTTCAAATTTACCGGATGAAATTCATTACATTTCAAAAACTTTTCCTACAAACTGGACGAAATTCATTACATATTTCGCACAAACCGTACTAAAATCTACTGTAAACCTAATCTAAACGATCGCCGGCGCCCGACCACCATGTCCGTCCATGGACCCGAGACAGCCGGCCATTGCCTTTGCCTCCTCCTCATCCACCTCGATAACCTCCTCCTCCGGAGCACAACGTTCTAAAGATTTCCGCCTCCACGTCGCCGTCAAGTGGCTAATTGGCCGCCGATGTTTACCCCACCAAGCTTGGCGTCGACTGAGTGGAGTAGCGGTGGCCTTCCAGGGACCAGAGCGGCAGCGACCTACCGTGTACTACTCTTCCTCGTTGTGGATGCGCCCGCGCACGCGCGCCAACTTTGTGGTCATGTCGGTGGAGGGCGGCCTGGGGGTGCCGGCGATCACCTTCATTTGCTCATGAGACAGTACATCGAAGAGAGCTTTGGAGCGCTCCCAGAGCGGAGCCGCCGATGTCCCTCGTCTGCTCCTGTGACAGTATGTCCAAGAGAGCTTTGGAGCGCCAGGAGGCCATTGTTGGAGTGGTGCTGACAGAAGGAAGGGACCGGAGGAGAATAAGTGTGGGTCTTTGGCTATGGCTGAGAGCTGGGGCTCAAGTTAATATAGCGCCCGAATGGCAATGAGCCGCGATAGACGGATGGACGGCTGGCGCCGGAGTAGGTTCATCAGGCGTGAATGCAGACGCTGCTTCAGTGACTTAACTGCAGATGCGTTGGTTACTGACATCTGGGACCAACGGGCATCTGGCCCGCATGACAGTGACACACCGACTGCACCTGTAGTTAAGTCCGGTGAATGCGGCATTGACGTTCAGGAGAGACGGTGACCGTTTCAAGCGGGAAGCGCGCGCTAGCGATGGAAGGGGTTTCGGTTGGCCAGGGCAGTCAGGCGCTGGCGTGGTGGTAAAGTGTGAACTCATGGATGAGGAGCCTTTGAAGCATATGCGGCATGTATTGACAACCAGGTGTCGATGCAACTGCTCTTGTCGCCAGCTAGCCTTCAACGACCACCATTAGACACCACACAACCATGCATAACTTACGAATAATGGACGAATCAATCAGATACACACTCGTGTGTAGTGGCACTAAGATCGGTCGCTCACGATAGTACATGCTCCGTACAATAGTACCCTCTCTAGCTAGGCTGTTTTATAGATTGTTGTTGTGATGGACGATATACATGAGCAAGGCGCTCTGAGTATGACCGTTGGTGTTGAGCCAGGTGAATACATGCTCGACGTTCACGTAGGCCTCCATAAAATGCCTAAACAGTAATGTCAGGCACCACCGGGGCGTGCAGGTGATGGGATCGCCATTTGTGTTGCGCCATGAGAAGGACATTGATTTAGAGGGCGACGTGCATACATTAGCATGCTTTGACCTCGTGAGCATGAGTGTCTGACGCAAAGTATTTCATTTTCATTTGGCTGACGAGGGTGCGTTGCAGCGACGAGTCCGTGGTTTGATTCCCCACATACGCATAATTTTGGTTTATACTCCATCCGTCCCAAAATAAGTGTCTTAACTTTGTACTAGCCCTAGTACAAAGTTGTACTAACCTTGAGACACTTATTTTGGGACAGAGGGAGTATTTCTTTCTCCATTGATAGGTAGGCCAGCGTAGATAGATAAAGAACACGAGCTGATGAGGCACATGCAGACTGTTTGATTGGTCAACCAGACAAATACGGAGCTATACGCTGAGCTAATGTGATGCCCCCGATTCAATCATACACTTATCATGCACGAAAACGTGTACGATCAAGATCGGGGACTCACAAGAAGATATCACAACACAACTCTAAAAGTAAAATAAGTCATACAAGCATCATATTACAAGCCAGGGGCCTTGAGGACTCGAATACAAGTGCTCAAACATAAACGAGTCAGCGGAAGCAACAATAACTGAGTACAGTCGTAAGTTAAACAAGTTGCCATAAGATGGCTAGCACAAACTGGGATACAGATCGAAAGAGACGCAGGCCTCCTGCCTGGGATCCTCCTAAACTGCTCCTGGTCGTCCTCAGCGGCCTGCACATAGTAGTAGGCACCTCCAGTGTAGTAGGAGTCGTTGTTGATGGTGGCGTCTGGATCCTCGGCTCCAATGTCTAGTTGCGGCATCCAAAAAGAAAAGGAATGAGGGGGAAAATAGGAAGCAAAGCAACCATGAGTACTCATCCAAAGTACCCGCAAGCAAGGATCTACACTACATATGCATGGGTATATGTGTATAGAGGCAATATCGGTGGACTATACTGCAGAATGCCAGAATAAGAGGGGAATAGCTAGTCCTATCGAAGACTACATTTCTGACAGCCTCCGTCTTGCAGCATGTAGATGAGAGTAGATTGAAGTCTCCAAGTAGCATCGCATAGCATAATCCTACCCGGCGATCCTCCCCTCGTCGCCCTGTGGGAAAGTGGCCACCTGATTGTCTTTGGAACTTGTCTGGGTGTGTTTTATTAAGTATCCAGTTCTAGTTGTCATAAGGTCAAGGTACAACTCCGGGTCGTCCTTTTACCGAGGGACACGACTATTCGAATAGATAAACTTCCCTGCAGGGGTGCACCACATAAACCAACACGCTCGATCCCGTTTGGCTGGACACACTTTCCTTGGTCATGCCCGGCCTCAGAAGATCAACACGTCGCAGCCCCACCTAGGAACAACTGAGAGGTCAGCACGCCTGTCTAAATCCTATGCACGCAGGGGTCTGGGCCCATCGCCCATTGCACACCTACACATTGCGTACGCGACCGGAAGCAGACCTAGCCCCCTTAATACATGAGCAGGCTTACGGTCCAATCCGTCGCTCGCCGCTCAGTCACTAACGTCATGAAGGCTTCGACTGATACCACGACGCCAAGTGCCCATAACTGTTCCCGCGTAGTTGGTTAGTGCGTATAGGCCAGTGGCCAGACTCAGATCAAATACCAAGATCTCGTTAAGCGTGTTATTATGAAGAAACTGCGAACGCCGACTAGGGCCAGGCCCGCCTCTCGCCTAAGTGGTCTCAACCTGCCCTGTCGCTCCGCTACAAAGTAACAATCGGGGGCCGTTGGGAACCCAGGTCCACCTCTGCCGGGATGGAGCCACCTGTGCTTCCAGCCCTCACATCGGAATCACTTGCGGGTACTCAACAAGTCGACCCGATTTTAGTCACCACTTGAATAGTATGTATGTATAGTATATACCCGTGATCACCTCCTGAGTGATCACGGCCCGATAGTATAGCATGGAAGACTAACCAGAATGTAGGGCCACCAATGGTAAACTAGCATCCTACACTAAGCATTTAGGATTGCAGGTAAGGTATCAACATATGTAGTAACAATGACAGGCTATGCATCAGAATAGGATTAATCGAAACAGTAACATGCTACACTACTCTAATGCAAGCACTAGAGGGTAGAATAGGCGATATCTGGTGATCAAAGGGGGGCTTGCCTGGTTGCTCTGGCAAGAAGGAGGGGGCGTCGGTGACGTAGTCGTACTCAATCGCATCAATGCTGGTCTTGGGTCTACCAGAGAAGAAGAGGGGGAAGAAAGAGTAAATAGGGAGTAAACAAAGCATCACAAAATATAGTGAGGCAATACGCGGGGCCAGGGGTGATCTAACGCAGGGATAGGTGGTACCGGTGAAGGGGGGAACATTTGGGAAAGTATCCCCGGTGTTTCGGGTTTCCGGACAAAGGAACCAGAGGGGGAAGTTGTGTGTTTGCTATGCTAGGTACGTGTGGCTGACGAGCGGGCTGTGTATTCGTCGTTCTGAGCAAATTTCATGTATAAAGTATTTTCATCCGAACTACGGTTTATTTTATATTAATTTAAAAGGGATTTAATCATTTTCTAAACTATTATTACTAAATTAATTCGAAATCAGCATTACTGCATCAACATGACATCAGCAAGACATCAGCAGTCAACAGAGGTGTTAACTGGGTCAAACTGACATGTGGGTCCCAGCTGTCATACTCTGATTATTCTAATTAGGGTATAACTAATCTAATTACCGTTTAATTAAACTAACTAATTAATTAGATAACTAAACAGAGTTAATTAATTTAATTAATTCGCTAACTAATTAATTAATTTTTTTTACATTTTTATTTATTATCATTATTATTTTTAATTTGTTTGGTTTTTTTATAAACATTTTGGGGAGGGGCCCGTTTGCCATAGGCCCATACCGGCCTATCGGGTTCGGATGCTCGGTTGCGGATGTCACCCGAGCGGGCACTTGGCAGCGGGCGCCCATTGGGGCGGACCCTAGGTGACGGAATGGGCGCGTGTGTGCGCCGGAGCGAAGGTGAGGCGGGTGCATGGAGCGGGGGCGTGGCCCTAAGCGGAGGCGGCCGGAGACGGGCGAGCAGCTGGGCGGCGGTGAGCCGCAGCGGTAGAGCGGCGGGGGCGCCGCTGCGGTGGGGCAGAGCGGACCAGCGGCATGCGCAGTCAGCGGGAGAGACGGGGTCAAGCAGGCGCGGCCACGCGCCGGCGTGGACGGCGCGGGCATGCAGGTGCACGGCCGGAGCGCGGGGAAGAGGAGAAGGAGGGGGTCCTCACAAGGGGTTGCAGGGCACAAGGCAGCGGGGCTTGGGGAGGAGGACAAAGATGACTATGTTGACAAGGAGGCAGTCCTGCGAGGAGGGGCTCCGGCGACGTGGCCTCCGGCGAGGTCCAGGCGGCGATGGTGGCGCACGGCGAGGGAGGCCTAATCCCCCACAGGGCCCCCAAGATCCGTCTCCTCTCCGTCAAGGAGGCGGCTTGGCGATGGCGGAGCGGTGGTGGCGACGGGCTCCAGGGCGACGGGGTCTGGGAAGCAACGAGGGGCGCCGTTGCGTCCCGAACCAGTTAGGTGGGAGGGAGAGGAGCTAGGCGTGATGGGAGAGTGGGGGGATCGATCCCGATCCAGGGGAATTGGGGGAGGGAGTGGAGCGAGTGGGGGTTAGGGTTTCGGTCGGATGTGAGAGGCCTAGGGGGATTATAGCCCAGGGGGGTTGGGCCGACCAGCTGGGTGTCCAGCTGGGCCAAATGGCCAAGGGAAGGTTGGTTGTCCTTTTGCTTTTTTTATCCTTTTGTTTATTTTCTTTTACTGTTTTCCAAATTGTTTTTGTTTTGTAAATTATACCAATAGCACCTAAATTAGTGATGTTAATTTGCACACAGCTTTGAAAAGTTTGCGCACCCAAATAAAATAGTTTAACATTTTATAATTTATAAAAGGCACTTAGTCGATTGTTTTTGATACTGTGTAAATCATTGTAGTCCATTTAAATATATAAAAAATATATTTCCTCCACCAATAGTATTTTTGATTTATTTGCCACAGTTTGAATTTTTTTGTTGACATTTGAAAACTTTAATTTGTCTTGACTTTAATTCAGATTTGAATTTGGATCAGTCTTGAACTAACGCGAGATTACCAACAGTAATCGAGGTGACGTGGCATCATTACCAGAGGGTTACTGTAGCTTGATTACCCGGGTGTCACAATTCTCCTCCACTACAAGAAATCTCGTCCCAAGATTTAAGAGGGGGTTGAGGGGGAAGGGGTTTGGTTACGAAATTCTAACGAGTCTTCTTGGTCTTAGGTAGTCTTTTCGAAGAGGTCGAACCATTATGTTGATGTCATCATTTCTCTACTTCAGGTCATCATGATGAAGTCGACATCCTTTCTGCGGGATCTACATCGTCCTACGAACGCGACCAAGGGGAAAAACTCTGGAACAACGCATCTCCACAAAGCTGGGCATCTGACCGAGAACTCAATGGGAAATACATGAGGTACCCCCCGATTTGTATTTCAATGAATTCGTTGAGTGCAAGATACGATGATACCAAAGTTTCAAACGGGTAGACAATCATTCGATGACTAGATAGAAGCTGGAATGGGGGTTTGAACAACGAGAATAACATGGTGTTGATTCCAGGATGAATATTGGTATAGAATTTAGCTCGTGGATCACATACGAAGCCAGGTGCAAAGGATACGTTAGAATCTGGGTTGTTAAGAAGAGACAGGTTTTGATCCAGTGGACCTGTGGGTTATGGGCCCACCATGTGGGTTGAAAGTAGGAAGGGTGGGGACATCTTGCACAACCGCGAACGGGAGGCATGCCAGCGAATAGCTTGTCAGGTATGCTAGCAACAATGTCTATACCAAGGACGGGGAACTAAGAGAGCAATTTTCCTTCTTGTTGAACGAGGCGAACCAATTGACAAAGTTATCACCCATCGGTGGTTATCGGAATGTCATCAACAATATGAGCAAGATTGAGGGAGTCCTGGATTAGGGGGTGTCCGGATGGCCGGACTATGACCTTTGGCCGGACTCCGGGACTATGAAGATACAAGATTGAAGACTTCGTCCCGTGTCCGGATAGGACTTTCCTTGGCTTCAAAGGCAAACTTGGCGATACAATATGTAGATCTCCTCCCATTGTAACCGACACTGTGTAAGGCTAGCCCTCTCCGGTGTCTATATAAACCAGAGAGTTTTAGTCCATAGGACGAACAACAATCATACCATAGGCTAGCTTCTAGGGTTTAGCCTCTCTGATCTCGTGGTAGATCTACTCTTGTACTACCCATATCATCAATATTAATCAAGCAGGAGTCTGGTTTTATCTCCATCGAGAGGGCCCGAACCTGGGTAAAAACATCATGTCCCTTGTCTCCTGTTACCATCCGCCTAGACGCACAGTTTGGGACCCCCTACCCGAGATCTGCCGGTTTTGACACCGACATTGGTGATTTCATTGAGAGCGCCACTGTGCCGTCACCATCAGGGAGGATGCCACATCCCGTCTTTAAAGAAGGCGCTGTTGCTAAAGGAGCTTTGGCTATCGGCCAAACTCTCCGGCTAGGCGGTTTTCTTATGACCGCCTGTTCGGCCGCCGTGCCGACGATGACTTCTCGCGTCATCGAAAGCAAACTCCACGTCGACTCGGAACTCGCCGAGCAGTTAGATCCGATGGAGCTCTCTTCCTTAAACGAGCTCTTGGATCGCATCGCCGCCCTAGGAGTCGCTACAGACTACGATCAGATTGGGATTAAACCCGATCCAAGAGAAATTGACTCTCCCCAGGTCACCCACCACGTCGCAGTGGTGGAGGAACAATGCGGCGAATCTATACCCATCTTAAGGACCAAATATGTCCGGATTCCCGATCCCCCCCAAGCCGGATACCCACGGAGGGGAGCACGTCAATCAAGCCCTAAACCTAAAGTCAGGCAGCGGGCCAGATTCATTGGACAGCATCCAAGAACCTAAGCTTCCGAATTCGGGAACTCCTTGGCCCCTAAGCCTCAGATCGGGCGAGGTTCCAGATTTACCTCCACCCGCCCACCCTGTCATAAGGGATCTATTCCAAGTTCGGCAAGAGCCCTCGGAAATAGTACATCATTACTGGGCCAGATTCCTCCTGGTTATGAACAGGATAGAAGACTACCGCGAGGAGGATGCAATTTCATCCTTCTGCAATAATTGCATAGACATCGGAATCCTCAACGCCATAAGTGACCGTGATATCACACGCTTCACGGACACGAAAATACTGTGCGATGGAAAGCGTCCGGAAAACCGAAATAAAATTCTGGGACGATCCGACCCTGAATACAACCCAAGTCCGAAACAAAAGGGCGCATTATCGCCATGCACAGGGGTTAATCACCAAAAAACAAGAAATCTCTATAGGGTATGGAACCATAATGGAGGGATGGCTCAATGGACCCTACAAAATTCATAGTACAGAAGGCGTCACTCCAACTCATAGCCTTAGAGCATGTTGGATACTCCGGCAGGTGGCCAAAAGTGGCGAGAAGCTTCTAACTCCAGAATCCGCAGAGCACCAGCCCAGGAATACCAATATGGTATCAACAGTCTTCGAGACTTTCGCATCAAACAATATGCGGAAACGAACACTCCGTAGCCTTACCGAAGTCTACCAGGTAGCAACAATAAATCCATGGAGTGACATGGCTATTACCTTCAATGCTAGTGACGAACCTAAATTCCGAACAACTCGAGCACTAGCCGCATTGGTCCTCAGTCCGATAGTGGACGACTTTCGACTTACTAAGGTACTCATGGACGGTGGCAGCGGGTTGAACCTCATTTATGAGGAAACCCTTCGAAAAATGGAAATAGACTAGAGCCGCATTGAGCGAAGCAACACAACCTTTAGAGGAATAATCCCCAGTCGGGAAGCGTGCTACACAGGAAAAATCACACTGGATGTAGTGTTTGGCACGCCGGATAATTACAGATCCGAGGAGGTCACATTTCAAGTGGCCCCGTTCAGCAGCGGGTACCACGCTCTGTTAGGCCGTGAGGCTTTCACTTTTTTTCAAGCTATACCCAATTACGGGTACATGAAGCTCAAAATGCCCGGACCCAACGGAATCATCACTCTTTGTAGTGACCCAGACATAGCACTCCGTGCCGAAAACAAGATAGCCGCACTGGCCCTTGAGGCATTATCCGAAGCCCTAGCGGCCGAGGAACTAACTGCGCTGCGCTCCATGGTGAACAGGGACAACATGATACTCGACAAGAGATCCAAGTCCACCTCTTTTAAACGGGCAGACGAAATTGTCAAATTCCAAGTCCATCCAACGGACCCTACAAAAACGTCCTCCATCGAGGCACAATTAAACCCTGATGTAGACGCCGCACCACAAGAATTCCTACGCGAAATTTGGGACATTTTTGCCTAGCACCCATCAGATATGCCAGGAATCCCACACAGGTTGGCCGAGCACAGCCTAAACATCCTAAAAGGATTCAAGCCTATTAAGCAGGCTCTTCGGCGTTTCTCTGAACCTAAGAGACAAGCCATGGGAGAGGAGGTGGCCAAACTACTGGAAGCCAGATTCATAATAGATATAAAACATCTGTACTGACTTGCAAACCTGGTGATGGTACCAAAGAAGGACTAATCCAGGCGCCTATGCGACGATTTCAAGGGCCTCAACAAGGCTTGCCCAAAGGATCCCTTCCCCCTCCCCTGCATTGATAAAATCATTGACGCTACCGCAGGACACGATTCATTGTGTTTCCTCGACGCATACTCTGGCTACCATCAAATTAAGATGGCAGAGCCAGACCAAGCCGCAACGACATTTATTACCCCATACGGTCCATTCCGCTTCAACACAATGCCCTTAAGGCTCAAAAACACCGGCGCAACATATCAGCGCATGATTCAGACATGTCTGGCCAACTAGATCGGCAAAACAGTTGAAGCATACATGGATGACATGGTCATCAAAACCAAGCATGTTGAAACTCTAGTAGACAACTTGAGGCTCACGTTCGATAACCTCTGAACATATGACATCAAGCTTAACCCAGAAAAATGCGTTTTCGGCATACCAGCCGGAAAGCTCTTGGGCTTCATTGTATCCAGTAGAGGAATTGAAGCAAACCCATCCAAGATCCAAGATCAATCACAATTGGATATTCCAAAGGACCTCAAACAAATACAAAAATTGACTGGATGCATGGCGGCTCTAAGCCGCTTCATCTCCTGCTTGGGAGAAAAGGCGTTACCCCTTTATCGCCTCCTCCGACGCACCGAACACTTCGAGTGGACGGATACTGCCATGGCCGGACTTGAAGAAATAAAAGCCATATTGGCAACAAACCCGGTCCTGTCCGCACCTAATATCGGCGAACCAATGCTATTATACATTGCGGCAACTCATCAAGTTGTAAGCGCGGTGCTCGTCGTCGAACGAGAAATGGACGAACACAAATTCCCCCTTCAAAAACCAGTTTACTACGTGTCCACTGTCCTCACTCCATGCAAGTCACGGTACCCGCATTATCAAAAGATAGCGTACGCGGTGTTCATGGCATCCCGGAAGCTACGACACTACTTTCAAGAGTGTTCAATAACAGTAGCCTCCAAAGTAAACCGCGACGCGACGGGCCGGATTGCCAAATGGGCCATTGAGCTCCTCCCGTTCGACATAACCTATAAACCACGACGAGCTATCAAGTCGCAAGTTTTGGCCGATTTTGTCGCCGAACGGACTGAAGCCGAACTCCCCGGCACATATTCCAACTGGATTATGCACTTCGACGGCTCCAAAATGCTAGCGGCTCTAGGGGTTGGCGTTGTTCTGACGTCCCCAACAGGAGATACAGTCCAATATGTACTCCATATAATGTATACGGACTCTAACAATGCAGCCGAATACGAGGCCCTTCTGCATGGTCTCCGGATGGGGGTCTCCATGGGCATTCAACGCCCAGATGTGCGTGGGGATTCGAACCTCACGATATCCCAAATAAATGGAGATTTTGAAGCCAAAGATCCGAAAATGGCAGCATATCGCAATGCCGTCCTAAAAATGTCAGCTCGGTTCGAGGGGCTCAAATTTCACCATATAGCTCGGGAAAACAATCAGGCAGCAGACGTCTTGGCACACATCGGCGCAAAGCGCGATGCAGTCCCTCCCAACTTTTTCTTGGAAAGGCTATTCAAGCCATCCATACAATGGGAAGGGGAATACGGAAATAACAACCCAGATCCAGCCGCACCACCTGACACCGACATTCTGACACAATGGGAGGCTCGGCCAACGAAGTAACATCCTCAGCCCACGTAATAATGGCAGTCATTGCCCCATGGACAGAACCATTCTTAGCCTACTTAACTAGGCAGGAACTTCCCGAGGACCAAAACAAGGCACGCTGCATAGTGCGGCGGTCTAAAGCCTATAAAGTCCACGAAGGAGAGCTTTATAAGAAAAGCACCACCGGAGTCCTTTAAAGGTGTATCTCCGAAGAGGAAGGGCGGAACCTTTTGGCCGAAATTCATGCCAGACTCGGCGGGCACCACACTGCAGCCCGGGCCCTTGTAAGCAAGGCCTTCCGTACTGGATTTTATTGGCCTACAGCCCGGGCAGATGCTCAGGACTTAGTCTAACGATGCGTCGGCTGCCAATTATTCGCTAACCAAAGCCATATGCCACCCACCGCCCTCTGAACTATACCCATCAACTGGCCCTTCGCGGTCTGGGGGCTTGACATGGTTGGACCCCTTAAAGGGGAACCCACAAGCAAAAATACTTATTGGTCATGGTTGACAAATTCACCAAACGGATAGAGGCCAAGCCTGTCAAGACGGCCGAATCCGGACCAGTGATAGACTTCATATCAGGGGTCGTACACCATTATGGCGTCCCCCACAGCATCATCACTGATAATGGCACACACTTTACGGCCAATGAGGTAAAACTCTGGTGCAAAAACATGGGCATCAAGCTCGACTACGCTTCAGTCTATTACCCACAAACTAACTATCAAGTCGAGCGGGCAAATGGTCTAATCATGAGCGGCATCAAACCCAGACTAGTGCGGTCCCTCAAGGAATCTAACACGCACTGGGTAAAGGAGCTCGACTCCGTACTCTGGGGGCTGCGGACCATGCTGAACCGCACTACCGGATTCACACCATTTTTTATGGTATACGGCGCAGAGGCAATCCTACCCTGCGACATAATTCATGACTCACCTTGCGTGTGCATGTACGAAGAAAGAGAAGCCGAAATTGATCGGCGGGACAGTTTGGACGCATTGGAGGAGGAGCGCGACGTGGTAAAAGCCCGCTCCGCATTCTATCAACAGCAGGCTCGAAGATATCAAAGCAGAGAAGTACGGGCCAAAACTTACAATGTTGATGAATTAGTTCAACGCCTGCCGGACAAGAAAAAGGACAAACTCAAGCCCAAATGGGAAGGTCCCTTCATAATCAACCAAGTCCTGACTAGTGGAGCGTACCGTCTGCGAAATGCATCGGATAACTGACTCGAGCCGAACCCATGGAACGCCGCGCTCCTACGAAGATTCTATGCCTAGCGCCGGACTCTGTGTTCGTCTCCTTCCTTTGCCTATTTTTTACACATTAGCTGTCTTATATTTCTCTCCCTCTCCCTCCTTTTCTCTTACATCTGTTTAAGGGCTCATTTGCGCCTCGTTCGCACACAATTGACGCGCTGGCCGCGCTCATTATACCTGGGGGCTTCTTTAACAGAAGCTTATTTATACGGGCCTCGTGCCCAAGATGTGCGTCACACTTCCGCATGTTCCTTTTATTCACCATTATATGCATCGATATGACTTAAGTTTTGGCCAAGCTGGGTTGCCTGGCTCCTGTGCTTACCCCTACGTTCCCAATTGTTCGGGTAGGTGGTAAAGGGAGCACCTCTGCGATTGTTACTGCCGGGTCAGCCGGATGTGTACCTCAGACTGGGTGAAGCCGAAAGCTAGCGTTCTTAAGGGAATATTAGGTCGTGAACTAAAAGATGTTTTTTTACCTTGTTTATTTATCCGGCCCCGGATGCTTTCCTGCCTTTTTTGCAGTTCGGACATGCACTTTAGGGCATGCCTCCCAGGGAAAGGAACCCCTAACAGAACTATTCTCCCTGGAAGATGTTTCTTACTAACCATGTAATATAACATAACTAGTTGGGCACTTGTCTAATAAAGCACTAATTACCCCTACGCCTGATCTCCACGCATGCCCCGGTTCTTACATAACCAAAAGGGTATTTGGACACACTCCGGACTATCGGGTCCCAAGGTTGAAGCGAAAAGGTCCGCTATGACAAACGATATACAATCCGGCTAGAAGGCACTTTACATGTCATTTTCAATTACATAGTCAATTTGACTGGGTATATTCCTCTTCAATACCATCCAACAGGCTGTCTAGTTTATAGTCCTGTTGGGAATATTTTGCGGCCAACTCTACCTGGCCGTACACTAAACTGACAGGGATCTCCTTCCCGTCGGGCCCAATAGGTCTGACCTCGGCCATATGGTTTGGGTCAGCCTTCGTGTACCGCGTCTTCACCATGGCCCAGGCTTCCCTGGCGCCTTGACGACAGGCTGATATCTTCCATAACTGAAAGCACCTCCATGCTCCCTTCAGCTTCTCTGCAAGCTCTCCAAGGCCTTCGGGCATGGAGACGGACCGCCACAAGGCCTGGGCGACGCCTTGCATCACCTGCCGAACTCATTCGTGCAGTTGTGAGAGCTCGGGAAGAAGGTCACCCATAGAACCGGGCATTTCCTCCGAAGGTCGTCCTGTCAGCATACCTACAGACATAACTCTGTCAATTCGACTTCCTCGCCGAACTCTTCTTTTCATAGTTCGTTCAAGCACTTACTGAACATGCCGCGTCGAAGCCGCCGATTCTCCTTCACGGAGTCCGACAGCTGAGCACGAACATCCTTTAGTTCCTTGGCCAGCTGGGTGTTGGCATCTTGAAGCTTGTTCTTCTCTTGCCTCACCCTCGTAAGCACGTTCTCGCTAGCCTTTAACTGGCGCAAGAGTTGCTGCTTGTCCGGATCCACTACAGCGCCATCCGCACTGTTATTGTCAGAATTGCGCACATGCCGCACTTCACAACATACTTATCTTTCGAAGTGTATATTACCAAAGGGGGTCTCAGTGGCCTTTCCTGTCGCGGCTAGTGCGGCCTCAAGTTGGGCTTTGCACTCTTCCATCTCCTGGGACAGTTGGGTATTCTTTTCTGTAAGATCCTGCATAACAAATGATCCTTAAATCAGTTGTTCTAACTGTTTCAAGTTTCGGGGGCTACTGACATATATAACCATCAAATTTTCTCACCCGTATGTCTTTTACATACTTCTCTGTGGCTGAGGCTAGACCATTTTGAGCAGCACGGAGGTACGCATCTCCCGTATTAAAGGCGTCCAACGCCTCTTGGGAAAAACAAGCGTCATGAAGAACAGTCCGGCGACGCCTGTGGTTCATGGCACTCTCCACCTCGGAATTGGTGGAAGATAACCCGGCCGCGTCCTTTGTCGGAGGAGCGTCCGGTGCGCGCCCCGTGTTCGCCTCCGCTTCCGGACCCGGCCTTGAAGCCTGGCCGGTGGACATAGTCCGGCGAGCGCTCTTCTTTTTAGCCCGAGGGCATAAACCCCGAGCATTAAAGAGAGCATGTGCATTAGTATGCCTTGAGGGCATAAACCCCGAGCATTAAAGTCGCATGCCGTACCGTTGCGTCGGTGTCTCGATCCGGTCCGTACTTCTTTTTAGCCCGCTGGGCCTCGATGGCCCTTGTTGGCTAGCCGCCGCAGGCTCGGCCCTCCGCCTCAAGGATTTACCCTGCGAAAAACGCCATTGGTATACGGCGATCAAAAATAAGCACGGATGGATCCTCTTGAAACACCCCAGTTGGGACTTCGATGTCAGTTACCTTTGAGGCTGGAAGTAGTCCGGGATAATCGGCCATAATGGCCACTAAGGTGTTGTCCTTACTCAATTGATGAAACACCCCATCAATCAGCTCCACACATAAGTCTGGGTCCTCATGAGAGTCCGGGTCGAGGGACCGTTCCGGGTCCTCGGGTTGTGGAGGAGGGCTGTTTATCTCCTTTACAGTCTGGCATAGCTCCTGCGTTGAAAACGGATGGGCAAGTGAAAGTGTTCGCTTACCCAGCTTGGAGGATTGTACATAGAAAATCCGCCCCGTGGGTTGGCGCGGAGGAATTCCTCCTCTTCTCCCTTGTACAAAGCGGACAAGATCTTCATTAGAGTGGCAGCCGAATCCGGCCCCTTACGGCTGCACCGGGTGGCGTCGTCCTCCCCGTTAAAATCCCACATGGGGTGGCCTCTGTACTGAAGTGGCTGCACCCCCCGCGTAATGCATGTGGCCATGACCTCGATCATGGTCAGTCCGGAATGATCTAACAACCTTATCTGGCTCATCAGGTGAAGGAAGTGCCTGTCATTTTTCCTTCTGAGGGCTCCGTGGGTGCCAGCTCAGGCGCTTCTTCAAGGGAGCATTATCGAACTCAGGGAGGCCTATCCGTACAGGGTCCGGCAGAGGGACGTCTTCTATATAAAACCATTCTGAAGGCCAGTCTTCGGACGCCTTCTTTGGGGTTCCGGATAGATATCCGGTCCCGGCAATGCGCCATAGTTCGGCTTCGCCCACTTGATATATCGACCCCTCCCGAGAATGGGGCATGAGGCAGAACAATTTCTTCCACAATGTGAAATGGGCCTCGATGCCCAAAAATAGCTCGCAAAGGGCTACGAAGCCCGCAATATGCAACATGGAGGCAGGCGTAAGGTTGTGCAACTGGAGGCCATAGAACTCCAGGAGTCCCTGGAGAAACGGATGGATTGGAAATCTGAGCCCTCTTATTAAATAAGGGACAAGGCATACCCGCTCTCCTTTGGAGGGATTGGGGACGCTCTCCGGTTGCCCTCCGCCATTATAGGTTGCGATCCCAGCTCGAACTGGGACCATGTAAGCTGGGGGGAGAAGCCCCTTGGCTTGGAGCGCTACTAGCTCGCTGTGCGGGACGGAACACCTCTCCCAATCCCCAGGCTGAGGGCTAGGGGGACGAGAGGAGGAGCTGCGTCGACCGGCCATGATGGAATGGATCTCTGTCGAATGCACTCCGATGAATGCTCGTGGAGGGAAGATGATGTGATTCGGATCTAAGTCCCCGCCTCTTTTATAGGCGGCCCATTTTCGCAGCTAGGGGGGTAAATGGAAAAACACCCTGTCTTTTCGCATTCTTTTGACACGTGGAAGATGGCCATTATTGGGCGCAGAAGCCAAGGAGCGCAACATTCATCAGAAGACGGACACTATTCGATAGGTATATGGGGTTTGGAGAAGAACCCGCCTTGCAATGCCGAAGACAAATCTGCACACCGGACGCATCGTCATTGAAGCCTGGTTCGAGGGCTACTGAGGGAGTCCTGGATTAGGGGGTGTCCAGATGGCCGGACTATGACCTTTGGCCGGACTCCCGGACTATGAAGATACAAGATTGAAGACTTCGTCCCGTGTCTGGATAGGACCTTCCTTGGCGTGGGTGGCAAGCTTGGCGATACGATATGTAGATCTCCTCCCATTGTAACCAACTCTGTGTAACCCTATCCCTCTCTGGTGTCTAAAAAAAGTGGAGAGTTTTAGTCCATAGGACGAACAACAATCATACCATAGGCTAGCTTCTAGGGTTTAGCCTCTCTGATCTCGTGGTAGATCTACTCTTGTACTACCCATATCATCAATATTAATCAAGCAGGAGTAGGGTTTTACCTCCATCGAGAGGGCCCGAACTTGGGTAAAAACATCGTGTCCCTTGTCTCCTGTTACCATCCTCCTAGAAGCACAGTTCGAGACCCCCTACCTGAGATCCGCCGGTTTTGACACCGACAAAGATCTTACATACAGAATGATACAACAAGGTGCCTACCTACACTAGTAGAAAAAGGGCCTTTTGTCCCGGTTCGTAAGGGCCTTCTATCCCAGTTTTGGAACCGGGACTAAAAGGTCGTTACTAATGCCCTTGGCCTTTAGTCTCGGTTCTTACACAAACCGGGACAGATGGGCCTCCACGTGGCCGCTGCGGCCAGCCCAGGCAAGGGGGCCTTTGTCTCGGTTGGTGACACCAACCGGCACCAATAGGAATCCACGCGTCAGCAGTTGGCTGGAGCTGAGTTTTTTTTTGAAAGGGCTGGTTTAGGGGTTTTGGGGGTTAATTTAGGTTGTTATTATCTTGCTAATAGAGAGAAGTGTCCTCTCTTATATATCTCCATGCTTGGTTTATCACCGCTAGTGCTATGCCTAACGTTAACATGGCTTAGATTGAAGTGAAGGCAACATGTGGTGCATGTCGAAAGCAATACTAATCCTAACTTGATCAAGTTTGGATTGTACTACTTTCGACATGCACCACATGCATGTTGCCTTCACTTCAATCCAATCCATGTTAATTTCACTGGCTCGCATCATGCATCATCATATATAATAAGTCCTACTAATTAATCATCATCATACAACTTCTACTCGTTATTAATAACAAGTCATACGATCATCATCCTCATAGTCATCGAACCAACCCTAATTAATCGTTATTAGCACATGATCATCATTATGAGGTATAAATATACCCTCTTTAAGGTAAAATAGCATAAAACAATATAGACCCTGTCTCTCCATTATGGAGAATGGAGATCATCCTGTCTCCAATTCTTGCGATTCGCTTCCTCTTGCTTCCAAGAAGCTCCTTACGAATGTCCATACATTTTTTCCATTCTTTGATTGTCATGTCTCCACTTCTTTTAGAAATCCGGTATGGACAGTTGACATTCGTAGGACGACCTGGTTGTACGTTCAAAACATCAAGGCGACCGTGCGTCTACATCAGATGAGGCACACAATCATTCGGGATTATCTGTTGCAAAATATAGTAATAGCTTCGTAGTTATCAATGATGTACTAGTTTTAGAAGTATGCAAAAGACGCACGGATGTCGTAATAGTAAAAAATCTTACCAGGGTATCTCCATGGTAGTTACCATAGTTCAACACGTGCACTAGTGGCACGTATTAGGCCCGGAACGTGGCACACTGTTAATTGACCGGATCAAATATGGGCCGGCATTTGACCCAAAACATGGCAGTCTATTAATGGGCCGACCTACTAGTGTCATCAAAATCTTTTGGGCCTTCAGCTGGGTCGGCCCATTATGGTCGGCGGAATCTCGTTCACCTTTAGCTGGGCCGACCCATTATGGTCCGCAAAGTCTTGGGGGCTTGTAGCTGGGCCGGCCCATTATGGCTTGCAAAATCTTGCCGACCTTTCACTACTAGGGAAAACCCTAGCAGTAGCGCGGGTATTTTTCCTATTAGTAGCGCGGGACACTATCCTACTGATAAGGCGCTAGAGCTAACATATAGCAGTAGCGCCTGTTGTCCCACGCTACTTCTAGACATGGATAGCAGTAGCGATCTTTACAATAGAGCGTTGTTGCTAATATCTGGAGCGCTTTCTAGCAGTCCGCGCTACTGGTAAGGGAGCACTACTACGATCTTTATTCCCCTTGCTACTACTAGTTTTATTAGTTTATGTTTTTTCTGCATATTTGATTTTGTATTTGAATAGGCTTTATACAATAATATTTAGCATATCATACACATACAAATGTAATCATAGCATATACATACAAATAGTCTCATCAAATCATGTCATCATTATAATCATCCTCCAACACAAAGTGGTCTCTCGTCATCATCTCGAAAATAGCGATACAAGTCTCGATTACTTGCAACTACATTGTCATCCATCTAAACAATGATATACGTGATAAGAGCTATCACTATGAAACCGAAAATAACTATTGACTATCGCTCGAAAACCAGTACACCTGGGCCTAACACTCCGGCCACTCGTCGTATACTCCTGGCGTAGCACTTCTTTGCCATCGACGATCTATGCACCTGTATTGTCACATGAGTCGATGATATGCAACATATATAGTTGAGCAACAGAAAGAGACAGACTTGGCAAAAATAGAAGCAACATATCATAAGCATAAATAACAAAGTTCATCGTACCCAAAATGCCCTAACTAGAGTGAACTTCTCTAGTCGAGGAGGATGGTTTAATTACATCAAAATAAAGTTTCATCGTGCATAAATCAAAGTTTTGTCATACAGAAAGTATGGACTAAACGGACGCATTATCATATATCGACAATCACTCCAACATGTCGTGCCATCCATCCATGTCAGGGAGATAGTCCAAGAGCTTAGTGAAAGGCTTCATGTCGAGATGCTGAGAGGCTATGCGTGTTCGGACACCTTCTCGTGACATTTGTCGTTCATCGTAGAACATGCCGGTTTATTCGACGACCTCCTTCATGATGATTTGGGCAAGTTCGCGCTGGATGTGATACAACTCAGCTCGAAGTTGATGATCCTCGATATCTCCTATGTTCTTTGCCCATTGTAGAATATGGGCATCATCCGATCTAGGTGACATGTGAAGGTTCTGGTGATCCCGTCTGTACTCTAGCATGTGGTGTAGGACATAGAATCCATCGTTAAGAGAATTACTCGGTTGTTGGATGCAGCAGAAATCGGTCTTATAGCTGAAGGCGGGCCTCTCCACCCCATGCGCCATAGTAAAAGATAGCACTGTCAAGAACATTCTTGATGTGGGTGTAATCCTTTTTGTTAATGTTCTTCGACGAGTCCAAGTAAAGAGCGTGGGAGTATCGGGGGTAGAGGATGATGAGGATGGCGTTCCCGCCGCTGTGCAAAATAAGTACACCTAAAATTAGTTAGCCTCCACCGTGCAAATGAATGATTGAAATCGAAGGAAGGATATCTGCGCGGATGACTTACAAGGCATGATAAGGCACAAGAATCGCCTCCTTGTCCTTATTGGCGACCATGAAATTGACGAGGTAGTCCCTCGCGTATTCACAGTGCTTTGCGCAGACTGCCTAGAATCCCTCATCCATGAAGTACGGGTCAGCGACACAGATATAAGGTATCTGCTCAAACCCGATCAGGTAGTTCATGTGCAAGGTATAAAGGCGGACAAACGTAAAATCCAGCTTCTTCATGTGAAACATGTCGAAGATGTAATCAAATCGAAGGAAGAACTTCTCCTCGGGGAATGTGTGGATGTACGACAATTGCTGCGGCACGTTAACCACGTAGAGTGGGTATCCTAGATTTTTCAAGGCGATGAGGCCTTTCTCTATCCGCAACACACCATCATGAAGTATCCTTAGATCGCTGAATCTCCCCCCTAGCACTGCTTTAGGTAGGATTGGTTCACCGGGTATATGCCATTTTTCCGCACCGGGGATATCTATATGGTCTTGAACCCGAGGCTGCTGAGGCGGCTGTATCATAGAAGCAGCTTTGTTGCCTTTCCTCGGTCTCTTCCTACCCTTCTTTGCTACTGGAAGGTCATCCATAATACATTCAGACTCTGGAGGCGGCAATTCAGGCACCAACTCATGATGCTCAAACCCTAAGTAGGCGCCAGTATTGACATACTATTGAATGTCATTGTCATCCTCATCCTCATATATGGCAACGTCACCAGCGACTAATGGAGGCTCTTACTCACCCCGTCTGCTACCACCCAGCACGACAAACGACTCTAATTGAGTAGGTGGGGTGTTGATGTTCATACCTAACTTCGTGCTCGTGGGTGTGCTCCCAGCCGCCTCCAAATGAAGTAGACTCTCTGGCCACAACAGGACCCACCGATTGCAATCACCAAGCCGCTGCGGGGTTTCATCTTCATCCCCCCTAGTACCGGAGGAGCCAAATTTTTGTGGCCTGGTTTGACACTTGCCACGGAAATCTTGAAGACGTCCGAGGGGATCAGCCGGCTGTGGAAAAATGGTTCCTTCGGCTCCATTATCGTCACCTTCCCCATGTACACGGGGTTTCGTCAGCCTGCAAAGAAAAGTCTGTAACGTGAGACATCCGAAAGGCAACGAAAATGGGAGATTATAAATTTATTGAAGAGGCCGGTGTGATAGATACCGTGAGGGCATTGATCTCAGCCAAAGGCCAAGCACCGCCGAGCACGTCCGGTGCTGGAGCCGGTGCCGGAGCACGTGCAGGAGCCGGTGCGGGAGCAGGTGCATCTGCAGATGCTGGTGCAAAGCTAGTCGAGCTGCTCCCCAAGAAGTCAGCAGGGGGAAACTCCGTTGCATTTTTTTCTGGATTTTGCCTGCCCCAATTGAAAACGGCCGGAACCAAGGTAGTAGACATATCTACAAGCACCTGTTTCTCCACAGCTGCCGCTGCTGCGACTGTCTCAGATGCTTTCTTCTCAACCTTCTTGTCGATGTTTTCTTCAATTAACCTCCGTCTTTCCTTTCTCTCCTCCGTGGTCTCAAGGTAGTAGTTCTTCCACGTGGCGCCGTCTCTGACACCATGCACGCGTCCATACGACAGTCGAGTCTCCACCGGGAGTCCTTTCAATATGTTCAACGCCTGATTGAATGGAGTGTCCCACTTGGCCCTCGCCAACGCCTCAGACGGCGAGTCACTTTCGACCGCAATCCTGTGTTGCTCTCTCTGCTAAAGCCACAAGGATCGTTTACAAATATGAATAACGTGCAGTCGAATTGATCACAAACTAAAAGTACCAACAGTCTCATGAACTCCGTCATGACCGTGTTCATCTCGAAAACCTTCTTCACTGGATCCCAACGGTGCCGAGCCCTGAGGACATCACACTCCTGCGGGACGGTGAACTCCGCCAAGGGGTCTGGGATGCCCAGGCTCGCGGCTTCCGCCTCCTCCTTGGCCCATATGGACCTCTTACCAAGAGTCTCATCATTGATGGTGGCGGTTGTCCATATGATGTAGCCTACTTGATTGACGTAGCACGAGCGCGCTTCCTCGGGCATGGTTGGCTCAAAATTGCCGTCGCCCACCTCCGTGACCACCAGTGTAGTAGTCCTGAGATTATTAGGAAGTCGTTGCCTCTTTGCTTTCGGTTCTATACCGGCTCCGCTAGTCTCAGCACCGGTCTCAGTCTCTGCGCCGGTCTCGATGCCGGTCTCAGCCTCAGCGCCGGTCTCGATGTCAGCATCAATCTCCGATGTGACATGTGGACCCACCAACATCAACTCTTGATCGTCGGCGTCCCTCAAAAATTCTTCTATCGCCCGGTCGATGTTGTCGCAGTCACCAGAACCCTGTCCTTCATCGTTTCTATCCATGTTTCCTATGATTGAATCTATTAATTACTTCTAGACCTAGTAAAATGAATAATCACATGCAAGAATGTTGACTCCTTCTCGGTGCGGCAAATCCCGAGCACTCGATATGTCCTAGTTTGTAGCACAAGTCATGCCGAAATTCACGGAAAATTCCGGCATGACTTTTGCTAAAAAGTGGACAAATCGAGAACCTGGAATTTGCCGGAATGTAAATGAATCAAAATTCTGGCAAAACATAGGCCACTCGGCTTCATTCCCTGGAAACAACAAAGCCACTTGGGCACAATCGAACCACTTCAATGAAAAGATATAACATGACCACTTCAATGAAAAGATATAATCAACAGTAGAAGTCTAGGAAGGGATCATCTTTAAAATAAAACTTGCCTAAATTCTTTTTCTTGAAAAATAGTGGTCTTTTCAAAAATCAAAAACCTTTGCAAAATGACCTCACTAAACACTTCTCTACCTAGGACAGAACCGAAATTATGTTGATCTAGCTATTCCTCTCTCCCACACACACACTTTATTTTCTCTAACCCTTCTCTGCCTAGGACAGAACCCAATTAAATTGCAAAGGAACTCCATTTCTCTAACCCTTCTGACCTAATGCTCTAAAATGAAATTTTGATCAAACCTAGCCAACCTACTTAACCTAGCTTGTTAATCTAACGAACCTAATTAACCTACCTATTTAACCTAGTTAGTTAACCTAGTTTACCTAGATAATTAACCTAATTAAACTAGTTAATGTAGCTAATTCTCTATCAAAGCCCTAAATAAATTTTTGCACTACCCTAGATAATTAACCTAATTAAACTAGTTAACCTAACTAGTTCTCTGTCAAAGCCCTAACTAAATTTTTCCACTAACCTAGATAATTAAACTAATTAACTAGTTAACCTAGGTTCTCTGTCCAGTGTTTGTGCTATATATGCATGAGAGAGACAGAGGAGGGGTGGGGGCTTACAGATGATGGCTCCAGTGGTGGCGAGGGAGGCAGTGGTGGTGAGGGAGGCAGGGGTGTCTCTGGTGACGGCGAGGGAGGCAGTTGTGGCGAGGGAGGATCTGGTGGCGTCGATGGAGGCTCCAGTGGCATTGATGAGGCCGCGCGGCTCCGTGGTGTTGGGGGCGGCTCCAGGGGCGTCGACGTCTGCAGGAGAGGGCGGCGAAGTGGGGCGACGGCGAATCAGGGAGACGGCGGCGGGGTGGGTCGAGGGATTTGGGGGAGAAGTAGTGTTCGGGGGGAAAAGGTTTTTTGGTTAAGTCAAACTTAGCGGTAGCGCATTTCACCAAACGCGTTATAGCTAATGTAGATATAGCGGTTTTAGCAAAACGCGCTACTGCTATAGCTAGATAATTTCCTTTCACTTTCTTATTTCCTTTTCTGTTCCTACAGTGTGGGTCTAGGAAACACGCTGCAGCTACATTAGCTATAGCGCCTCTTATGAACAGACGCTACTGCTATGCCTTTCTCCTTTTTTCACTTTTTCATTTATTTTGCTTTACATTTTATTTTTCCCTTTCTCCTTTTTCTATTTCTTTCGTTTTCATTTACTTTTCTATTTGTTTTCATTTTATTTTATTTCCATTAGCATTAGCGGTTTTCCTAGGAACCGCGCTACTACTTATGTCCTAGCGATAGTGCCCTTCTTCCAAGCCCGCTACTTCTATGCGTAACCTATAGTTCTAGTAATGGGAATATTAGTAGTAGCTCTTTTACGACTGCACGCGCTACTGCTACAATTTTACCTGTAGCATGGTGTTTTCTAACTCGCTACTGCTATCTAGCACTAGCTCCCTTTTTTGACCTGCGCTGCTGCTAAATTTCTGTGTATAAGGTTTTCCCTAGTAGTGTTTAGCTAGGCCGACCCACTATGGCCCACAAAAACTTGTGGACCTTTAGCTGGGCCGCCCCATTATGGCCCTCAAAATATCGTGAGCCTTTTGCTGGGCCGGCCCATTATGGGCCACAAAATCTTGTGGGCCTTTAGTTCGGTTGGCCCATTTAAACTTTATGGGCCACTTTTGGGCCGGTCCACATGTCAATATTTCATAAGCGCATCTCGCCCATTGGATGAGTGACACATGTGCCAACAGGGAGATGATGCGTGTTTCCTCCAGTCAACGATGATTTTACACGTGGAAAATCCCCATTGATCCGGGCTGATAACGGGTTATCGGATCCAAAACCGGACCCGATATCTTAATAGCTTTCCATTACGGTGGATGCCACGTGTCGGTCACCCTTGACAAAAGCACTTCTGTGACGCGCGATTTATTGTCATGGAAGTGGACACTTCCGTGATGTTAATTTTGGTAATGTCATGGCACACTTCTACGACAACACATGTATGACTATCTTGATTCTGTCATAAAATTGTCATGGATGTACATGCATGACAAAAAACGCGACCTACTGTGACAAACACGTATCATCACGGAAGTGTATTTTTTTTGTAGTGCATGGAAAATATTGGCAACCCTTTCCCACCTCCAGTGTAGTAGAGCACACAAAAGAGAAATTTATTTTGAACATTAGAGATGGCACATGCAAATTTGCTTAGAACGGCATGGAAATACCGCATATAGGTAGGTATAGTGGACTTAGAAGGCAAAACAGGTTTAAAGGGTTTTTGATGCACAAGTAGTGATCATACTTAGTGCAAAATGAAGGCTCGCAAAAAGATTGAGAAGCGAACAACCAAAAAGTGAAATGTCTCGTACCCAAGCATTAAGCATAAGTAACACCGAATAATGCACCATAAGTAGGATATAAATTTCATTGCATAACTACTGACTTGTGTGCTTGCATAGGGAATCACAAATCTTAACATCAATATTCTTATTAAAGCACAATTACTCATCAATATGACTCACATATCGTATCGTCATGTATCAAAACCATTACTATGTTTCAAGTTTATTTTTTCCAATTGTCTTGAGGAAAGTTTTTATTATATCCTCCTTGGATATCTATCAGTTTGGGACTATTTTCATGTGTTGCTTTTGATAAGCTCAAGCACATATAATTGAAGATCATGAGCATAATTTATTTTATTTCTCTCAAAATAATCTAAGTGAAGCATGACATCATTTCTTCAAAAACAACAAAGCACACCGTCCTAAAAAATATATAAGTGAAGTACTAGAGCAAGTCCATGGCTCTAAACATTTAAGTGAAGCATAGGAGCAAGCATAGCATAATTTTTGGCTCTCCCAAAAGGGTGTGTCCAGGAAGGATTCAACACTTAAGACACAAATCAAAACAAACAAAGAATCATATCATACAAGATTCTCCAAGAAAAACTCATATCATGTGACGAATAAAAATATAGTTTCAAGTAAAATACTGATGGTTGTTAGAATAAAGCGGGGATGCCACTCGGGGGCATCCCCAATCTTAGTTTCTTGCTACTTCTTTGAATATTATCTTGGGTTTCCTCGGGCATCCCCAAGCTTAGCCTTTTACCTATCTTTATTCGTTCATCCATCATAAGATAACCCAAAACTTGAAAACTTCAATCACACAAAACTCAAACAAAACCTTCGTGAGATCCGTTAGTATAAGAAACCAAACCACTACTATAAGTACTGTAGAAAACCTATTATTATTTTGTTATTGCATTATATCTACTTTATTCCAACTTTTATATGGCAAACACTCATCAAAGAAAACCATAGACTCATCAAAACAAGCACACGACACTAAGAAAACAGAATCTATCAAAAACAGAACAACCAGTAATCTGAAATTTTAGAATACTTATGTAACTCAGAAAATTATGAAATAAAGTGGTGGACATGAGGAATTTGTCTATTAATACTATCTAAAAAGAATCAACTTAAAATCACTCTTCTGTAAACATGACAATGAATCTCGTGAGCGCAAAAGTGTCTGTTTTTCAGCAAGATCAAATAAACTTTCACCCAAGTCTTCCCAAAGGTCTTGCTTGGCACAAACACTAATTAAGACACAAAAAAACACAATTATAACATTATAATAATTGTGCTAGTCCTCAATAACAGAAATCAACAAGCAAAAGCAAACTTTATTCATTGGGTTTCCTCCCAACAAGCAGTTTTCTTTAAAGCCTTTTAGCTAGGCATTGGGATTTCAATGATGCTCACATAAAAGAGAAGAATTGAAGCACAAAGAGAGCATCATAGAACATGTGACAAACACATATAATTATAACATACTTCCTATGCATAGGCATTTTATAAGCAAACAAATTCTCAAGGCAAGTAGAAACTAGCTTATGCAAGGATAAAGAAAGAGACGATAGCAATCTTGACATGAAGAGAGGTAATTTGGTAACATGAAGATTTCCACAACCACATTTACCTCTCTCATAATAATTATATGTTGGATCATATTCAAATTCAACAATATTGCTATTACATAACATATTTTCTATATGATCCACATGCATGCAAATTTGACACTCTTCCAAAATAGTGGGACTAACATTAACTAAAGTCATGACCTCTCCAAACCCACTTTTATCAAAAATTTCATAAGATTGAACATTCTCCAAAGTAGTGGCATCTAAAGTTGACACTCTTCCAAAACCACTTTTAATATTA
The DNA here is from genome assembly GCF_018294505.1 of Triticum aestivum. Classification (NCBI taxonomy): domain Eukaryota; kingdom Viridiplantae; phylum Streptophyta; class Magnoliopsida; order Poales; family Poaceae; genus Triticum; species Triticum aestivum. Next base: position 58,512,387 of record NC_057798.1, read on the forward strand.
TTTCAAAGACTATTATCGATCTCATATTCATCACGGGGCTTAAGTTGTTTTTCAAGATCATAAGAAGAATCACCCCAACCATGATCGTTGCAATAAGTAGTGGACATAGAAAAATTACCATCCCCAAGCTTGGGGGTTTGCATATTATTAGCACAATTGACATTAGTAGAATTTATAGTAAAATCATTACACTCATGCTTTTCATTCAAAGAGCTATCATGAATCACTTCATAAATTTCTTCATCACAATTTTTCAGATTCACGAATCTCAAGCAAAACTTCATAAATATAATCTAGTGTACTCAAATCACTAGAAATTTAATCATGATAATTGGATCTATTAAAAAGATTAGCAAGTGGATGAGGATCCATATCAAGAGATATTTAGCATGCAAAGATGCAAGCAAATAGAAGACACATTGCACACAAGCAAAGAAGAGATCTGACAAGAAAACGATGAACGGAAAAAAGAGGGCGAATAAAACGACAAATTTTTGTGAAGTGGGGGAGAGGAAAACGAGAGGCAAATGGAAAATAATGTAAATTGCGAAGATATGATATTTGTGATTAGGAACCTGGTTGATGTTGAAGATCCTCCCCGACAACGGCACCACAAATTCCTTTTGATGTCTGCTAGAACTACGTCGGTATTTCCCCAAAGAGGAAGGGATGATGCAGTATAGAGACGGTAAGTATTTCTCTTAGTGATGAGACCAAGGTTATGGAACCAGTAGGAGAACCTCCTCTCACCACGTAAACAACACCGGCACACAAATAACAAATACTCACAACCCGACGTGTTAAAGGCATTGTCAATCCCTTTTGGGTACGGTGCCTCAAGATAGGCAAATACCACAAGGTAAAAGTGGTAGATAGGATAAATAGATCGCGGAACAAATAAATTGCAGCAAGGTATTTTTGTATTTTTTGTTTAATAGATCTGAAAATAAATGCAAGAGAGAATAGATCACAAAGGCAAATATGATGAAAATAGACCCGGGGGCCATAGGTTTCACTAGTGGCTTCTCTCGACAATAATAGAAAATGGTGGGAAAACAATTACTGTTAGGCAATTGATAGAACTTCAAATAATCATGACGATATCCAGGCAATGATCATTATATAGGCATCACGTCCAAGATTAGTAGACTGACTCCTGCCTGCATCTACTACTATTAGTCCACACATCGACCGCTATCCAACATGCATCTAGTGTATTAAGTTCATGAAAAAAACGAACAAATGCAATAAGAACGATGAAATGATGTAGACGAGATCCGTTTATCTATTGCAGAGATATAGATCTCATCTTGTTATCCTTAGTAGCAATGATACATACGTGTCGGTTCCTCGTCTGTCACCGGGATCAAGCACCGTAAGATCGAACCCACTACGAAGCACCTCTTCCCATTGCAAGATAAATAGATAAAAAATGCATATAAGAGGTCGAAGAAGTCTCAAGTAACTTTCATGGATAGAAACATAGATCTGATCATAAACTGAAAGTTCATCGAATCCCAACAAACACACTGCCAAAAGACTTATATCATATGGATCTCCAAGAGACCATTGTATTGATAATAAAGAGAGAGAGGACGCCATCTAGCTACTAACTACGGACCTGTAGGTCTACAGAGAACTACTCACGCATCATAGGAGAGGCATCAATGGAAGTGGTGAACCCCTCCATGACGATGTCTAGATTAGATCTGGTGGTTCTAGACTCTGCGGCGGCTGGATCAATATTTCATCGACTCCCCTAGGGTTTCTGGAATATTGTGGTATTTATAGAGCAAAGAGGCAGTTAGGGGGGCACCCGAGGTGGGCAGCACCCACCTGGGCGCGCCTGGGCCTCCTGGCGCGCCCTGGTGGGTGTTGCTCCCCTCGAGCAGCCCTAGGTGCTTCCTTGGCCCACTAGGTTTCTTCTGGCCCAAAAAACCCGCCAGGAGTTTCGTTGCGTTTGGACTCCGTTTGATATAGATTTCATGCGATGTAAAAAACATGCAGAAAACATCAACTGGCATTGGGCACTATGTCAATAGGTTAGTACCAAAAAATGATATAAAATTACTATAAAATGATTGTAAAACATCAAAGAATGACAATATAACAGCATGGAACAATCAAAAATTATAGATACATTGGTGGCGTATCAGTACAACACTAGATTTGCTGCAATGGAAGGCAGAGAATGGTTTATCTAACAAGGGATTAGAGAAGGTACTAAAAATAATGAAGAAGAAGCTTCCAAAGGATAACGAATTGCATGAAAGTACTTACAAAACAAAGAAGGTTCTCTGCCCTTTAGGATTGGAGGTGCAGAAGATACATGCATTCCCTAATGAGTTCATCATGTACTACGGTGGGGAGTACGAGAATTTGAACGCATGCCCGGTATGCGGTGCATTGCGGTATAAGATTAGACGAGATGACCCTGGTGATGTTAAGGGCGAGCGCCCCCGGAAGAGGGTTCCTGCCAAGGTGATGTGGTATGCTCCTATAATACCACGGTTGAAATGTTTATTCAGAAATAAAGAGCATGCCAAGTTGATGTGATGGCATAAAGAAGATCAAAAGTATATATTTGGACAAATGTAGGATGAATGTGTACCAGGGACATCTTTGATTTCTTGCGACCAAGCATGCCTTAAGAAAGAAAGGCAAGCATTTCAAAGGTCAGGCATAACACCGAAAGAAGCTCGTCCTCCGTACTGGTGATGACATACTTGATATGGTCAAGGATTTACAAGTAATCTTTGGAAAGGAACTTGGCGGACAATCTGTTCAGAATGATGCTGAGGGACGCGCACCCATGTGGAAGAAGAAATATATATTTTGGGACCTACCCTATTGGAAAGACCTAGAGGTCCGCTGTGCAATCAACGTGATGCACATGACGAAGAATCTTTGCGTGAACCTTCTAGGCTTCTTGGGCGTGTATGGGAAGACAAAAGATACACCGGAGGCACAGGAGGACCAGCAACGTGTGCACGAAAACGACGACATGCATCCGAAACAGTATGAATGTACTGCCAGCTACGCTCTTACCAAAGAAGAGAAGGAAGTCTTCTTTGAATGCCTTCTCAGTATGAAGGTCCCCTCTAGTTTCTCTTCCAATATAAAGGGAATAATAAATATCCCGGAGAAAAAGTTCTAGAACATAAAGTCTCATGACTGGCACGTGATTATGATGCATTTTCTTCAATTGCATTGATGGGGCTTCTACCGAAAAATGTTTGACTAGCCGTTGTGAAGCTATGTGCATTCATCAATGCAATCTCTCAGAAGTTAATCGATCTAGAAATTCTACCAATGTTACGGAATGATTTGGTGCTATGTCTTGTCAGTTTTGAATTGGTGTTCCCACCATCCTTCTTCAATATCATTACGCATGCTCTAGTTAATCTAGTCAACAAGATTGCCATTCTGGGTCCTGTATTTCTACACAATATGTTCCCCTTTGAGAGGTTAATGGGAGTCTTAAAGATATATGTTCGTAACCATGCTAGGCCAGATGGAAGCATCTCCATGGGCCATCAAATAGAGGAGGTCATTGGGTTTTGTGTTGACTTTATTCTTGAACTTAAGCCAATTGGTGTTCCTCAATCACGGTATGAGGGAAGAGTGATGGGAAGAGGCACTCTAGGAGCGGATCCAATAATATGTAGGGATGGGCATTCTTGGGCTCAAGCACACTACACAGTTCTATAGAACTGTTCCTTGGTGACCCCGTATGTCAATGAACACAAGAATATTCTACTCTCTAAACACCAGGAGCAATCTGACGACTGGATTACATGTGAACACATTAGGACTTTCGGTAGTTGGTTGCAAACACATCTCATGGGTAACAACATTGTTGGAGATGAGTTGTACTCATTGGCCAGGACACCATCTTCGATTGTATTGACTTACCAAGGGTACGAGTTAAATGGGAATACATTTTACATGGTCACCAAAGACTAAAAGAGCACCAACCAAAACAATGGTGTCCGCTTTGATGCAACAACCAACAAGGGAAATGACAGATATTATGTTTACATAGTGGATATATGGGAACTTGACTATGGACATGATTTTAACGTCCCTTTGTTTCGGTGCAAATGGGTCAATCTATCAGAGGCAGGGTGCAGGTAGACCTGCAGTACGAAATGGCAATAGTGGATCTCAACAATCTTGTGTACACAGACGGACCTTTTGTCCTTGCCAATGATCACTACAGGAAACAGGTAATTTGCCATCTGTGGATCATAGACGGCAAAGACCTAAATCCAGACGACAAAGACTTTGCCGTGAGGAAGCAGACGGCAAAGATAAGTCGGCAAAGAATAATTTGCCGTCAACTTTTTTATAGGGAAGACGGCAAAGACTTTGCCATCTGCCAATCCCAATAATACACGGCAAAGCAATATCTTTGCTGTGAGCAGAAATACAATCTTTTCCATCAGCTGATCTAATTTATAGACGGCAAATAATTTTTTATTTTTTTAAAAAAATCACAGAACATTTTCTAAAACATTTCTCATGGCATTCTTCATAGATCAATTTACACAACAAGTCTATTACAATCTTTTCGCTGAACACCTAACCATAAAACATTGGTAGCTACAGCATTGTTTGTATATCCATTTACACAACTCAACATCCATATTTTCGATAATCAAGATATACATTCATGATATAGAGAAAAAAGGTCAAGCAACTCTGTCGCCCTGCTGCAGACCGCACCGGGCACGGGGCAGCGCCTGTCGACAGCCGCTCGGTGTCTTGCACCCGATGGAGACGAGCAGCAGTGGCCCTCCACGCCCGGCGCTACTCCCAGCGACGGCCGGTGAGGCGAGTGAGGTGGGATCCGGCAGTCGGACAGCACGGCCGGAGGCGGGCACACGCGGGAGGAGGCGGGCGGCGCTCAGTGGCGCGGGCGGAGGCAAGCTCCGGCGGGCGGCGCCCGGTGGCGCGGGCAGAGGCAAGCTCCGGCAGGCGGCAACCGGTGGCGCGGGCAGAGGCAAGATCCGGCGGGCGGAGACGGGCGGAGGCGGACGCGGGGGCGCTGCACCTTCTTGTCCTCCTGGTCGTGGACATCGTCTTTGGCGCCGTCATTGGAGAGCGCCGCTCCCGGTTGGCCTTGGCCAGCGCGGCGTTAAGGAGCGCCCTCATTCCGGCAAGGGGACGCCGCGGGGACGAGGCGGGGTCCGGCGAGGGGACGAAGCAAGGTCCGGCGAGGGGAAAGTGAATGGGGCCGGCGGTGAGGTGGTGGCTGGCGAGGCGAAGCGAGGTGGTTGCGGGAGCTGCCCTTCTCGATTTGGATCACAAAGAGAGAAACGAGAGAGAGAGAGAGAGAGAGAGATCGTGGTGGGGGTGGGCCGCTCGGGTGGATAAGGACAGAGCAGTGGATCCCGTGGGTGTGTGGGGCGCGGGGGCGCGTGGGTACGTGGGGCGTCAGGGGCACGTGAGGATGTGCTTCTCAGATCCTGCCATCTCATCAATCCATGTGATCGATCCGTGTATTGTGTTTCTTCTTTGCCGTCTGTGTTTTTAATACAGACGACAAAGAGCATACTTTGTCGTCTGTAATAAAAAACATAGACGGCAAAGATCTTTGCCGTCTGCGGTTTTTATTACGGACGGCAAAGAGCATGCTTTGCCGTCTATAATAAAAAACGCAGATGGCAAAGATCTTTGCCATCTATGTTTTGTATTATTGGCAAAGTCTTTTTTTCCGTTAGTTTTTTCTTTGTCATCTTCTGATGACGGCAAATCCACTCTTTGCCGTCTGCTCGACCTTGCTTCCTGTAGTGGATGTGGCGCATGTTTTCTATGTGAAGGACATGTCTTTCAAACCAAGAAAAAGAAAAGATAAGGAAGTGAATAGATCAAACGATGAGCCAGAGTGCCACATAGTTCTTTCAGGTAAAAGAGACATCGTGGGAGTGGAGGGCAAGATAGACATGTCTAAAGATTATGAAAAGTTTCATGAAATTCCACCCTTGAAAGTGAAGGCTCTGACCCAAGCATCCTGTTATACGATGATGATTATCCATGGTTATGGCACAATATGCAAGGGACACGCGCGAAGAAAAAGTGAAGACTTTCTCTCCACAACTATTCTGATGATGCCTTTGATCTAGAATATCACTGCAGTTACATGTCATGAAATGAAATCCCTTTTGTAATACATGAGTTTTCGTCCGAAACCCAGATACTTCGAAAGAGATTGTCCAGTTTGTACACAAAGTGCATCCAGTTTTTCCCGTAACCCCCTGAACTTTGTAGCACATGCTATGTGGTTGAAATTATGATACCATGCCAAGTTTCAACCTTTTCGGAGCTCATTTCTAGTGCTTTTCAATTTCAGGGTCATTTACCTCAAAGAATAAACCATTAAATGCATGAAAAATAGCAAATCAAGTCATAAAAGGGTTGGAAATTGATGATGTGCCTTTGAAACCCTGATACTTCGAAAGAGATTGTTCAGTTTGTACACGAAGTGCATCTAGTTTTTCCCATAACCCTCTGAACATATTAGCACTTGCTATATGGGTGCAATTATGATACCATGCCAAGTTTCAACCTTTCATTTGTGGTGCTTTTTAATTTCAGGGTCATTTAAGAATGAACTAATAGCAAACAGAATGAACTAAAAAGCTGTTATAAAACTCTAATAGTAAAAAGCATAAACTAAAAAGCTTTTAGAAAACTCTAATAGAAAAAGGAATCAACTAAAAAGAAATAATAAAAAATAAAACTGATGCAACTAAAATTATATAAAATTAATGCACTAACATTATATAAAATGCATGCAACTAAAATTATATAACAAAAATACCATGTGCAAAAAATAACAATAAAAATTTAAAAACACATATTAAAAAATAGCCCGCCTACTAGGCACCACAGCCTGCATACGACTAGAAACCCTACAAATGGGCCAAGATGCAGGCTCCCAATGCAAATATGACCAACATGACGTGGGATAGGCATGTACTGCCTGCAGTAGAGAGGAGCTCGAGAGGGTAGAGACAACACCGCTTATAAACCACTCCGAGCCCCTCTCAACTAGGGAGGTGGGACTAAACATTTGGCCGCCACAGCACAGGCCTTTAGTCCCGGTTGGTGGCTCCAACTGGGACGAAAGGGGGGCCTTTGGTCCTAGTTGGAGCCACCAGCCGGGACTAGAGGGTTGGGCATATAAGCAGGACTTTGCAAAATTTGCAAAAGCCATCTGCAGTTTCTCGTTGTTCCCTCCTTTGACGGTGATGCTAGGCTGCCCCGACGCCGTCACCGCACCCCTGCCCCGCCATTGCCGCACCCCTGCCCCACCGTCGCCGTCGCCACCCCCGAGCCCGCACACTGTTGCTCCTCCCCGACCCCTCGCCGCTCCCCTACCCCGGCGTTACCATCTCCATTATCGTTGCTGCCCCCAACACTACTAGGGAAAAGCCTAGAAGTAGCACCAGTTTTAGGTATAGCAGTAGCATGGGGATGCGCAGTACTGATATGGCGCTACAGCTGAAGTGTATCAGTAGCGTGTGTTTGCCCGCGCTACTGCTATACCTGCTTAGCAGTAGCGCTTTTGGTAGAGAGTGCTACTGGTAGTTATAGCAGCGCGCCGCTCTACTAGTCGTACTACTATTATTACGTATTTCTTTTTTTATTCATATTCATACGCCATTATACAAGTTTTCATATAGTAACAATTTAGAGCTTGTTTTTACATTAGAATGAGTTATTACATCATTGCGTGAAAGAACCATGGATTAGTTTCAACTTTCAAGTGCATGGATCCAAAGTGAACAATGGTCACTTTGTATCTCCACAAAGTGATCCAAAGTGCATGAAACTAAATCATGGTTCCTTCACCAAATGACATAATAACTCATCATCATCATCATCATCATCATCATCATAATATCATTAACAACTTATCGTCATAATACATCATTTTCATGTAACAACTCCTCCTCATCGTCATTTTCGTCCATGAGACAAAACAACTTGGTCACTAGTTATAATAACTACTCCTCCTCCTCCTCATCATCATCATCATCGTCATCATCATAGTACTCATAATAACTACTCCTCCTCCTCAGCATCACTATCAACTCTAACACATTGTAGCACATAATAAAAACTTCTCATCATCATCATAGTCAAATATAATCAACACTAACTAATTGTTCTTAATACCTAGGACCTACTCCTGTTGTGCCCTCTCGGGTAAAATAGCATAAAACATGTGTAGCACTCCTACTTCATCATATTGGAGAATGCAGATGAACATGTCTCCTAATTGTGGGTTGCACTTATGATTGCTCCCCGCTAGTACTTCTCTTCTGTGATCCTTCACAATTTTGCTCCAGTCTTTGACTATTAAGAGTTGCTCGCTTCGAGAAATGATGAATGCACACATGTGCAATGCAGGATATCTTGGTCATAAGCTAACCATTATCATGCGACCTTTAGACTTGATCCAACAAGGCACACCACTCATTGGGAGTCCCTGTTGAAGAACATCGTAGTAACATACTTAGCAATAAAGATTAACTTAAAAAATAATGTATGAAAAAGATGCACTCAGGACAAATAGTAAAAGACTTACCATCATTCCTAACTAGATGTGACCGTAGTTCAATACGCACACTAGTGGTCGCATGTTTTGAGTACTAATATCTCGAAGTCCAGGAAAATAACCTGTCTTGACAGTATCAAGGTCCTCCAGCAATGAAACATAATGACTTATCTCCTCGCACTTTAGTTCAGCCCAGGGACAGTAGTAGGTGTCTTCTACCAAGCATCGGACATGTTTGCATCAATGGAAATAAGTTGTTAATAGAAATTAATTGTAAATTATTTTTAAATAAACAATATAAATTAATTAATAAATATGGTTGAGAAACTCACATAATGGTAGAACTAGAGGTGTCTACCTTCAATTTCATTCTTTGGACGAATATCAAAGATAAGCATATTAGGCTCAAATGCATATGCCTTGCATAGTGCTACCCAAGTTTTGCATTCAAAATGGGAGTAGTTCTCTGTATTGTATAATTTTACGGCAAATGTATAACCATGCTCGGTCCTCAAGTGAACTCTCTTTACCTCCATACTTTCCACAGAACTGAAACCAGTCTTATCCAAGACATACATTCTTGCATGCACTAGTGCAGAACCGGGCAATAGCACCGGTTCGTAAGGCCCTTTAGTGTCGGTTCCATAACCGGCAATAAAGTGTTGTCACTAAAGGCCCCCCCCTTTAGTACCGGTTCAGCAGAACAGGTGCTAAAGGGCAACCACATGGCACGAGCCAGCTCCGGGGGCCTGGAGCCCTTTAGTACCGGTTGGTAAGACCAACCGGTACTATAAGGTTTGGGGGGTTTTAGTTTTATGATTTATTTTTCATTTAATATTGTGTTTCCATTTTAATTCTTTTTCGTTTGCTGGTATTTTACGATACTACACATTGTACACGTTATGCACATATATATATATATATATATAAATAGAATTTCTAGTAGAACCAATCATGCATATATATATATATATATCATCAATGTCTCACAAACCATCATATTAATTAATTCACACATACACACATGTATAGCTATATACAATTTCTCCTACATATGCATTGCCTTCGGAGCCAATGGCATTATAGCCTAATTGGTGCCTTCGGAGCACGATGACAATTGGAAGTGGTTTTCATGGGGGCGGTAGCGGGTAATAGTATTCTCCCTTCGGATTTATGACCTGGTCGAGCAAAAATCCCGCTATTTCCTCTTGAAGTGCTTCTACGCGCTCCGTTTCTAGGAGCTTCGCCCGCACCTCTCTGAACTGTTAAGAAGGAGATCAATATGCATGTGTATTAGTTGTGTGACTAGATATCGATAATGGTGTAAAAATTGTGAATAGTGTTTTGACAAGCGTACCCATTCCTGTCTTTGAGATCTGCTCCTTTCGGACGCCATCATGCGAATGTTCTTGCAAACGCAGAATGCACACAGATCAGTCCCCTGCGCCTGCTTCAGGGCCTTTACGAGAATGGAATTTGATCAGATAATAATTAATCAAGCATGATAATTAAAGAGATGGCAGCTAGCTAGCTAGCTAGTACTACTTAATTACTTACCTTGGGTCTTCCCCATTTAAGCTTTTCTTTCCATTCGCCGTCCGTGACCCTGATGAACCTTGCCCAAGCTTTGCCCGCTGAAAAAGAAAATGAATAAAGGGGTTATTAAATAGTTCATATCATGAAATGACGAACTAAATAGGCCGATATCTATAGTTAATAATGATTGAAATTACCTGTTGACTATCCCAAACAAGATGTTATAGTCAGTTTTTTCTTTGAGTAGTGAGTCCAGTATTTCAACTATTCCAGCGTCAACTTTAATGATACACAAGACCCAGTGATATCTGCATGCACACACGTTTGCATGTCTTAATTAAGCGGGCATATGTAAGCAAAAACATGTAGCTAGCTAGTAGGCAAAAACAGAGAATTTGTAGTACAAGACAGTGTGACTCACTGGAAGTTGTAAGGAAGTAGTATATCTTCATTGTATTTGAGGCGCTTCAAGAACTCAAGCATGTTGTCCACTACGGCCTTTCGATGACGTTCATCTAATTTCCAAGGGTATTCATTAACGGTGTTTGGGTCAATGAACCCAATGCCATAGCGTCCACCTTTTCTCATTTCATACATCTTCATCCTGCATATAATACCACAGAAAAGAATATAGTGAGGATAATTACAGGTAATGATTGATCAAAAGGATCACTACAGCTAGCTTGAGACTTAAATTACAGAAAGAAATCACTTACAGACAATAGCAACTGACGATAGATTTGTCGAGTGCATCTTGATTGTATAACTGAAACAGTTCAGAATACTCAACGGACACAGCTTTCTCATGGTAGTAATGATCCTCCTTCACATTCACCATGTGGGACAATCGATCGGAAATCTTGGTAATGTCCATGTACCATTGATGCAATTCATACATTCTCGTTGGGAGGTTCTTGACCTTGTCTGGCTCGACCAAAGGTTGGCCCCGGACATATTTCTGTTTTATTTCATCCTCTCTAAGCACAGGCATGGGCTCAATCTCGAGGAGTTGTCCAACAGTGATTTTGAGAACTTCAGCCTGCATTATATGCTCCTCCGTTATTACCACATTGCCCACCTCAGGAACGTAAACTGTTTGCCCACAATAATATTGGGCGCGCGTACTGTCACGTGTTGTTGGCACAACAAGCGAGGGGATCGATTGCGCCGCCTGTTCTCCCAGCTGGGGAATGGTTTTCCCGCATTTTTTGACAGCTGCTTCTTGTTTGCTCGATCCCGAGCTCGCCTCCTTACGTACACGTGCTCGATTTAACTTCCTGATGTGGCGCTCATAGTCTGTGTCAACAGGCTTGGGAGCTGGTGGTTGAGCCATACGAATGAAGTGGTCAATCGTTTCCTCAGGCACTTTCTCCCTTGGCAGCGGTGGCGGTTTCGGTGCAAAATGGGCCTCCACCTCGGCCTTCGATATGGCTGTGATTTCCTCCTCGGACCTGTCATAAGCCCTCTGCGGAAGAGGCGTGAGGCTTGGACCATATTTATATCGCTTGCCTCCGCCTGTACTTCCTGTAGTACCTCGACTCGTACCGCTACGCACCATAGCTGCGGGGTGTCTCTTCTGTGATTGCTGAGGCGGAGGAGACGGCTGACGGGGCTGAGTTGGACGAGGAGGAGTGGCCGCCTGAAGCTATGCCGGACTTGGAGGAGGAGTGGCCTGAGGTTGTGCCGGACTTGGAGGAGGAGTGGATGTCTGACGCTGTGGCAGACTTGGAGGAGGAGGAGTGGCCTGACACTTTGCCGGACTTGGAGGAGGAGTGGCCTGACACTTTGCCGGCCTTGCAGGAGCGGGAGACTCCTGACTCGGTGGCAGACTTCGACGAGGAATCGGCTGACGCGGTGTCGGTGGCCTTCGAATGATGATGAAATCCTTTTTCCATAGGATGATACAATGTTTGGCGTCTCCGAGAAAGCGCTCGTTGTCACCTCCAGGATAGTCAAGCTCTAGCTCCGAATATGGGTCCACCACCTCTCAACCAAGACACGAGCATAGCCCGCTGGAATCGGGTTGCAATGGAAGGTTGCCTCGGGGGGATTTGTAAAAGCAATGGCGTCCGCCACCTTCATGGATATGTTCTTCATTTTGACGTGTAGCTCGCAGCTAGTGTTCTCCGTGATGTCATCCATGGGGTATCTACCCAGCATTGCATCGTCCGGGGCGGAACCCATGCTGCTTCTCGGCATGGATGGGGCGGTGCTATCCAATGCTGGATCATTCGCTAGCTGTTGTAGCTGCTGAGACCCCCTTTGCTGGGTAAGTGAGTCGATCTGCTCCTGCTGCCGCTGGAATTTGACTACCAATTCCACTTGACTTGCTTCTAGGACTTGAAGGCGTTCATAGTCCCACTTCCTCTGCTCGTCCTCCATCTTCCTCTTCTTCTCCTCCGCAATCTTCTTTCTCGCACGGGTTCTGTAGTCATTGTTCCAGTCTGAGAACCCCTCATACCACGGAATAGCGCCCTTGCCTCGGTTCTTCCTCGGTTCTTCCCCTCATACCAGGGCACGCGTAAGCTCGTCGTTCTCTCTGTTGGGCTGGAACACCCCCGATCGTGCCTCTTCTATTGCAACAAGTATCGCATCGTCGGCTCCCTTCAGACTTGCCCTCGTCGAAACATTGCCTGTCTTCGGGTCCAACTCCCCCCCATGCGCATAGAACCAAGTCTTGACCCTGGGGGCCAGCTCTTAGTAACCGGAGTGGCACCTGCATCCTCCATCTCTTTCTCAGACTTATCCCACTTAGGCATTGCCACCGCATAGCCACCTAGCCCCAGCTTATGGAACTTATCCTTTTTTTCGGCATTCTTCTTGTTTATTCTCGACCGTTCCTTAGCTAATTCTGAATCCTTGAATTTCACGAAATCATCCCAATGAGCACGTTGGTTCTCTAGTGTTCCCTCGAATACTGGAGTCTTCCTTCCTCCCTTGACGTACTTGTCCCATTCACGATTCTTGTGGTTCTTGAATGCAACCGCCATCTTCCTAAGAGCAGCGTCCTTGACTTTCTGCACATCTGCTTCTGTGAAATGATCTGGTAGGGTGAAATGTTCCATGAGAGTATCCCAAAGCAGATCTTTTTGATTCTTGCCGACAAAAGTAACATCTGGACGTGGAGCAGTGTCCTCTTTGCCTTTTTGTCTTTTGTCTTTTGCTGGCTCTCTCCATTCTTGAAGGGAGATCGGGAGTTGGTCCTTCACAAGAACTCCGCACTGACGAATGAACTTGTCCGCAATCTTCTTAGGCGCTAATGGTTCGCCATTAGGTCTGACTGCCTCGATATTGTACTTTACGCCCTCCTTCAACTTTTTGTTCGGGCCTCGTTTCGTCCTTTTGACTGAAGATTTGCTCGATCCGGATGGCTGAAAGAACAAAGATCGATTCGTTAATATATCTTCAAGTCATTTAAAACATGTGATGATCACCAGATACCTGCTTATATAAATATATATACCTCACCAGTCTTTGTTGTTTCAGGATCAACATGTTCTTCGTCATCGTCATAATCGTAGTTCATGACTTCATCAATTCGGTCGTCGCGATAGAATATCATATCACCCTCTCCGGTGTTGTTTAGAAATTCGGAGCCGTCATAATCTTCTTCATTCGGATCATCATTTGGCCCACGTACCATATCGAACATGGTCTGTTCTCCCTCTCTGTCGGTATTGTCTACCATAGCTTTTATTTAACTAATTCAAAAGAAATATAAAACAATTTAGTATTCAATTTACATCATCTCGAATAATAGATATCATCTCGAATACTTTGTCTAGAATAATAGATATAATCTCGAATACATCGTCTCGAATAATATATAATATTGAATAGTACATCACTAGCTAGCTAATTAAAGATCGAATACTACAGAAGAATCTAGGACACTCGCGGTTCCTGCGGCGCGGGCGGTGGACACCCAAAGAGAAGGAACCCTCACAGGATCATAGCTGAAGTGAGATCCCCGAAGATACTGCCAGGTATTGGAGAACCTGCCGCCCTCTAACGCAACCATGTAGCGATGGACGTGCTCGTCCTCCTCCCTGACACAGCGACGTACCACCTCCGGCGGGGCCGGGTCCCTCCACACCGAAACTGGCCCACGCGAACGCCACCAAACGAGATCAGGGTCGACAACGGGACCCGGGGCCGGGTTCCTCATCAAGCGGCGCGCCCCTCCAGGCAGCACCTCCCAGTGCCAGCCCGGCGGAGCCCAGTCCCGGACATGGGTCGGCTGGACATCGTCGCGGACGGGTCGACGGCGAGGATGCGGGCCGGGCATCATCGAGAACAAATACTAGCTATATGTCCGCAAAAAGTAACATTTTTTTAATGATTGGATTTTGATAACTAAAATTTCTAACATTTCTATATAACACTAATTATGCTAATCTAAATAATCTAAATAACACTAAAATTTCTAACATTTCTAACATTTCTATATAACACTAATTTCTAACATTTCTATATAACACTAATTTCTAACTAATTAAACACTAATTATATCCATCTAACATGCATTCATACATATATAATAGTGAACTAATTAAACACTAATTAAACATACAAAATACGTGTGTGTGTACTAATTAAACACTAATTATCTAAACTAATTAAGCATACAAAATAATAATCTAAATAATCTAAACTAATTAAAGACTAATTATCTAAACTAATTAAACATGCTTGTGTGTGTGTGTGTGTACGGGCTCAGGGAGGGCTCATAGCGGGCGAGGCGACGGCGAGGCGAGGCGACGGCGAGGCGACGGCCGGGGCAGCAACGGGGACGGGGACGGCGCGACGGGGACGGGCCCGGGGCGGCGACGGAGACGAGGGCGACGACGGGGACGGGGGCAGCGACGGGGACGGCGGCGGCGACGGAGGCGAGCGGCGACGGAGACGAACGAGGGCGGCGGCGACGGCGACGGAGACGGAAACAGAGCAACGAACAGAGAGGGAAACTGAAATTTTCGTAGCCGTTGTATATATAGATGGCACCTTTAGTACCGGTTGGATCCACCAACCGGTACTAAAGGCCTGTTTTGGCCAGGCCAAGCGGCGGGAAGCGACCCCCTCTAGTACCGGGTGGTGGCACAAACCGGTACTAAAGGCCCCCCCTTTAGTACCGGTTTGTACCACGACCCGGTACTAAAGGGGGTGCGCTGGCGCAGGTGCGGTGCGACAAGTTTAGTCCCACCTTGCTAGCCGAGGGGCGACCGCACTGGTTTATAAACCCCCGTGCGGTCGCTCTTTCAAGCTCCTCTACAAAGCAGGCTTTCTGGGCCTACGTGTTCTTTGCAGCCCTATGGGCCCACTTGGCCTTTGCGGGCCTGCATCCTGGCCCAACGACAGGTTGGGTTTCTAGTCGTATGCAGGCCGCTCTGGCCTAGTAGGCGGGCTTTTTTTATTATATTTTTTGCTTTATTTATTTTTGTGTTGTTTTTTTTGTGTATTTAGAGTTTCTTTGTGAACATTTTTGTTTTAGGTACAAAAAAATTACAAACTTTCTGTTAGTGCCCGTAGTTTTCAAATTTGAATAGTTTAAATTTTGAATTATTTGAAATTAGTGTGAATCACTAGTTTGTGAATAACTTAACTTTAAAAATCAGTAAAGGCATGAAAGAATTTGTTTGCACATAAAATTTCTTCGCGTTTCAAATGCCAAAACACATAACTACCCTAACTATTACAGAGATTCCCCTCTCGGTGCGAAACACAGAAGAAAGTGATGATAGCTAGTGAAGCCGATCACATCCCAGATCTTTGGGCGTGAAACTTTTTCTTCGCGTGTGTCCCTTTGCACCGTAACAATGGAAAATCTTCATCATTTAACATGATGCTTGGGTCAATATTCACTGTGAATGGAGCAATTTCATCAAACTTTTCATAATCTTCTGACTTGTCTGTCTTGTCATCCACTCCCACGATGTTTCTCTTCCCAGAAAGAACTATGTGCCGCTTTGGCTCATCGTACGATGCATTCGCTTCCTTATCTTTTCTTTTTCTTGGCTTGGTAGACATGTCCTTCACATAGAAAACATGTGCCACATCATTGGCTAGGACGAATGGTTCGTCTGCATACGCAAGATTTTTGAGATCCACTGTTGTCATTCCGTACTGCGGGTCTTCCATTACCCCGCCTCGTGTCATATTGACCCATTTGCACCGAAACAAAGGGACCTTTAAACCACGTCGATAGTCAAGTTCCCATATGTCCTGTATATAACCATAATATGTTTCCTTTCCCGTCTTGGTTTCTGCATCAAAGCGGACACCACTGTTTTGGTTGGTGCTCTTCTTATCTTGGGCGATCGTGTAAAATGTATTACCATTTATCTCGTACCCTTTGAAAGTCATTATATTCGAAGATGGTAACTGGGACAGTAAGTACAGGTCATCTTCAATAGAGGTGTCATGCATGGTACGTGTCTGCAACCAGCTGGCGAAACTCCTGGTTTGTTCACGTGTAATCCAGTCATCAGACCGCTCCGGGTGTTTGGAGCGTAGCAAATTCTTGTGTTCATCCATATACGGAGCCACCATGGCGGAATTCTGTAGAACTGTGTAGTGTGCTTCAGTGAGAGAATGTCCGTCCATACATATTATTTGTTCCCCTCCTAGCGTGCCTTTTCCATCCAGTCTGCCCTTATGCCGCGATTCAGGAACACCAATCGGCTTAAGGTCAGGAATAAAGTCAATACAAAACTCAATGACCTCATCATTTTGATGGCCCTTGGAACATATTTCTTTAAGACTCCCATGAACCTCTCAAAGGGGAACATATTGTGTAGAAATACAGGACCCAAAACATTAATCTCTTTGCACAGGTGAACTAGGACGTGTGTCATGATGTTGAAGAAGGATGGTGGGAACACCAACTCGAAACTGACAAGACATTGCACCAAATCATTCTGTAACCTTGGTATGATTTCTGGATCGATTACCTTTTGAGAGATTGCATTGAGAAATGCACATAGCTTCACAATGGCTAATCGAACGATTTCTGGTAGAAGCCCCCTCAATGCAACCGGAAGCAGTTGCGTCATAATCACGTGGCAGTCATGAGACTTTAGGTTCTGGAACTTTTTCTATGCCATGTTTATTATTCCCTTTATATTCGATGAGAAGCCAGACGGTACCTTAATACTGACCAAGCATTCAAAGAAGATTTTCTTCTCTTCTTTGGTAAGAGCGTAGCTTGCATGACCCTGATATATGCCGTCTTCTCCGTGCATACGTTGCTGGTCCTCCCGTGCCTCAGGTGTATCTTTTGTCTTCCCATACACGCCAAAGAATCCAAGCAGGGTCACGCAAAGATTCTTCGTCACGTGCATCACATCGATTGCGGAGCAGACCTCTAGGTCTTTCCAATATGGTAGGTCCCAAATATAGATTTCTTCTTCCACATGGGTGCGCGTCCGTCAGCGTCCTTTGGAACAGGTTGTCCGCCAGGACCCTTTCCAAATATCACCTTCAAATCCTTGACCATATCATGTACATCAGCACCAGTACGGTGGCGAGGCTTCGTCCGGTGATCCGCCTCACCTTTGAAATGCTTGCCTTTCTTTCTTATGGGATGCCTGCTCGGAAGAAATTGACGATGTCCCAGGTACACATTCTTCTTACAACTATTCAAATATATACTGTCGGTATCATCCAAACAGTGCGTGCATCCGTGGTATCCCTTGTTTGTCTGTCCTAAAAGGTTACTTAGAGCAGGCCAATCATTGATGGTCACGAACATCAATGCCTTTAGGTCAAATTCTTCCTGTTTGTGCTCATCCCATGCACGTACACCTGTTCCATTCCACAGTTGTAAGAGTTCTTCAACTAATGGCCTTAGGTACACATCAATGTCGTTGCCGGGTTGTTTAGGGCCTTGGATGAGCACTGGCATCATAATGAACTTCCGCTTCATGCACAACCAAGGAGGAAGGTTATACAAACATAGAGTCACAGGCCAGGTGCTATGGTTGTTGCTCTGCTCCCCAAAAGGATTAATGCCATCTGCGCTTAGACCAAACCATACGCTCCTTGCGTCATCTGCAAACTCCTTCCCGTACTTTCTTTCGATTTTTCTCCACTGCGACCCGTCAGCGGGTACTCTCAACTTTCCGTCTTTCTTACGGTCTTCTCTGTGCCATCACATCGCCTTGGCATGCTCTTTGTTTTGGAACAAACGTTTCAACCGGGGTATTATAGGAGAATATCACATCACCTTGGGAGGAATCTTCTTCCTGGGGCGCTCGCCCTCGACATCACCATGCTCATCGCGGCTGATCTTATAGCTCAATGCACCACATACTGGGCAAGCGTTCAAATCCTCGTACTCACCGCGGTAGAGGATGCAATCATTAGGGCATGCATGTATCTTCTGCACCTCAAACCCTAGAGGGCAGACAGCCTTCTTTGCTTCGTACGTACTCTCGGGCAATTCATTGTCCTTTGCAAGCATATCCTTTATCATTACCAGCAACTTTCCAAATCCCTTGTCAGATACACCATTCTCTGCCTTCCATTGCAGCAATTCCAGTGTGGTGCCCAGCTTTTTCTTGTCACCTACGCAATTCGGGTACAACAATTTTTTGTGATCCTCTAACATGCGTGGCAACTTCTTCTTCTCCAAATCACTTGCGCAGTTTCTCTTTGCATTGGCAATGGCCCGACCTAGATCATCAACGGGCTCATCTGATGCCTCTTCTTCAGCTTCTTCCCGCATTGCCGGCTCAGCTTCTTCCCGCATTACCGGCTCAGCTTCTTCCCCCGTTGTTGTATCATTGTATTCAGGGAACCCTTGGCCAGGATAGCTGTCGTCGTCCTCTTCTTCTTCATTGTCTTCCATCATAACCCCTCTTTCTCCGTGCTTGGTCCAAACATTATAGTGGGGCATGAAACCGGACTCAAACAGGTGGACGTGAATGGTTCTTGATGTAGAGTAATTGCGACCATTCTTACAGCCAGCACATGGACAAGGCATAAAACCATCCGCCCGCTTGTTTGCCTCAGCTGCAAGCAAAAAAGTATGCACGCCCTCAATGAACTGGGGAGAGCATCGGTCATCGTACTTCCATTGCCGGCTCATCTTCATTACACAACACCGAATAGACCAAATTAATACAAGTTCATACATAAAGTTCATACAACACTTAAATGCAACAAACAAATAACTCTCTTGCTAAAGCATTTAAATGCAACAACAAATGCGATCAAGATCGCAACTAAGGTAACAATTGATCCAACAGCATAATGATACCAAGCCTCACTATCGATGGCATATTTTCTAATCTTTCTAATCTTCAAGCGCATTTTCTCATTCTTGATCTTGTGATCATCGACGACATCGGCAACATGCAACTCCAATTCCATCTTCTACCCCTCAATTCTTTTCAATTTTTCTTTCAAGTACTCGTTTTCTCTTTCAACTAAATTTAACCTCTCGACAATAGGGTCGGTTGGAATTTCCGGTTCACATACCTCCTAGATAAAAATATCTATGTCAGCTTGATGGGCATAATTTGTCATAAACACGAAATGCAACAAATAGTTTTAAAAGAGAATATACCACATTCGAATCATAACAAGGACGAGGGCCGACGGGGACGGATATCAAAACCATGGCACTATGTATAACAAAGAACGTACGGGTAAGATAATTATTATACGAGTAACTATATATCCAAATCACACAAACATCAATTTTTTATATAAAATTTCATGAACAAGAGGCTCACCACAAGGTGGTGCCGGCGACAGGACGATGCGGGCGATCGACGATGGTTACGACGGAGATTTAGAAGGCACTAAGTAAACCACACCTACATATGCAAACTAAGTGTTATTTTGACCTCAAATTGCATATAAATCAAATACTAGCACATATATATATTTGCTCCCAAATTACTAAACTCACAAATTAATAACTATATAAAGCATTGCAAGAGCTAATCTAGCAATGAGAGATGAAAGGACAAAGTTGCAACCTTTGTGATCACTTGAATGGATGGGGGCCTTCAAATCTTGACAAATTTTGGGCAAAATGTGTGATGAGCTCGAGGGGAGAAGAGGAAGAACAGAGAGGAGAGGAGAGGGGAAAGGGGGAAGAACAGAGTGAGCTGGACGAAGGGTTTATATGCAGGAGGACCTATAGTACCGGTTCATGGCACGAACCGGTACTAAATGTGCTGGAGGGGGCCCAGACTGACAACATCCTGCCACCACCCTCATTAGTACCGGTTCGTGGCACGAACCGGTGCTAAAGGTTAGCCACGAACCGGTACTAATGAGAGCGGCCCGGCTAGCCGTTGGAACCGACACTAATGTATACATTTGTGCCGGCTCTAATACAAACCGGCACTAATGTGCTTCACATTTGACCCTTTTTCTACTAGTGATGGTAGGGGATACGCTAGTAGAATTGTAAAAAATTAAAATTATGTGTTGAAGCAAAAGAAGTAGAAGCCATGCTTAATTATGAAAAAATACTTGTCGTTGTGACTTACTGTATCCACTTCGAAGGTCTCATCTAGCATGATGCTGAAGCGCCTACCACCAACTAGGTGAGGCCTGTCGCACAGGCCACGCTCGTCTTTGCAGTATTCACACATATCGAATTCCCTTTCGTCGTCAGACATTTCCTATAAACAGACAAAATATAAACAAAATGTCTTAACCACTTACTATAAATAAACCAGTTCTATTAAGCACTTTACACAAAGATCACAATTACTCGACACACAGATCACTATTACTCAATATGCAACAGGTTGACTTTTGGTCTGTCGAGTCTTTCTTCCTAAAGTATCATTTCACGTATATGGTGGGCACTCCTCTCTGATATTGCGACCGTCGGTGATGGTCGCTACTCCTCCTTTCCCTAGCGCATTACAAATATCTAGCACAAGTAAAAGAAGGAGAAGCGACCCCCACGACAACAGTCGGTATTCTTCTTCTCTCATATATGGTGGACACTCCCCCACTGATTTTTCGACCGTCGATGATGTTCACTACTCCTTCTTCGCCTAGTGCATAACAAAGGTCTAGCGCAAAGAGAAGAAGGAGAAGCGACCCCCACAACAACTGTCGTCATTCTTCTTCTCTCATATATGGTGGAGACTCTCTCTCACTGATTTTTTGACTGTCATGTATGGAGCCCTGACAGACTTAAAGTCAACTCGAAATGTCGTCTAATTCTCTTTCTAGCAAATCCGGGGCACTCGATATTTCCTACATATTCTAGCACAAGTCTTGAATTCACGGAAAAAACCGGCATGAGCTTTGCTAAAATAGGACATATCGAGTGCCTGAAATTTGCCGGAATGGAAATGAATCAACATTCCGGCAAAACATAGGACACTCAGAAATGAATCAACACTTTGCACATGAGTATAAACTGGTGCTCATTGCATTTCAATGGTTCAATATTGACAAAAACATTTCAATATATCTTATATCCCGAACATTTCATTTAGTTAAGAAGCATAACTAAATACCCTAATAGGTCTGATGAAGTGCGGTTTTTGGTCTAAAAGCAGTGCGGTTTTCTGTCTGATGCAGTACTTACGACTATTTCGGGTTGCGAAAAAACAGAGTGTCCGCATTTCGTTGAAATCTAAATTGCCTTAAACCATAAGGAATCAAAGAGAGTGTTCTACATGAAAAATTTGTGCCTGGTCGATATCTTTCCAATGGTGTATAATTTGAATCATTTCGACCAGCGGTTTGTAAAAATTTTGTGAAAAACAACAGTTGCCTTTCGTAGTCAGCCGCACGATTTTCAAAGTTAACTAAAAACCGTAAGAAATATGAAAAACATTTCAACATATGAAAGTTGCGCCTCGTCCGTAGGTTTTCAACGGTGTATCACATGCCTCGTTTTGACAAAGGGTTAAAAAACAGGAGCAAAAACAGTATGAAAATTGAATTTTTTCCGAAAAATAGAATTCTGCGATTTAGTAAATTTAAAACTTTTCTTAAACCATAACGAATTAGAGAAACTAATTCATATGAAAAAGATGCGTCTCGATGATATCTTTCCAACGGTGTATAATTTGTTTCATTCCGGCAAGTGGTTTAGAAAAAAACGCGAAAAAACGGTCGCTATCACTCGTCGTGCGCCGCACCATTTTCAAAACTGCTCTTAAACCGCGAGGAATCTCGAAAAGAGTTAAACACGGCGAAGTTGCTGTCAGGACCCCGACTCAATGCCACATCGATCTACCATGTAACACCTCATATCACTTTGCGGCCTCACGCACGGTATTCCGACGGGTGTCGCCTTACCTTTGCCCGGGACCGTTTGCGCCTTTTGGCACACGTATATGACAGTGTCGCTAGCATCCATATGATAAGGAGCCCGGGCTGACATGGCTAGTCGTAAACCCAAAGTGGCACAGACTTACGGGGACAGGCATCCATGACCCAGCATCGAACGTGTCGGTCATCAGCGAGTGAATCCAGGCTGTAGCACTGGGCTAGCAGGACTCCGGTGAACCGGGCTGTAGCGGGCTTACAGGACTCCGGTATTCATCGCGTGATATTTCCCCGAAGGGACAGACACAGGAACGAAGAAGGACACATGCCGGCCAGCCTAAGTGTTCCGGAGCAGTAGCAAGCTACCATGGCTCAGTGGAAACACTAGGAGACATTTCCCGGTAAGAGAGGCTACTAAGAATAAACAACTAGATAGTCAGATCCCACGCATACCAAGCATTTCAATAACATACACACAATATGCTCGATATGTGCAAATACAACATGGCATCACAACATGACTCTATAACTCAAGTATTTAATCAATAGGCTCCGAGGAGCGAGATATTACAAACAGGGGTCTCATGACCCAACATTCAGAGCATACATATCAAAGCACAAGTGGAAGCTATCATGTCTGAGTACAGACATCTATAAATGAAAAAGGCTGAGAAGCCTGACTATCTACCAAATCCTGCCGAGGCACAAGACCATAGCTGAGGTAACAAGCTAAACGTCGAAGTCCACGTGGAACTACTAGTGAGACCGAAGTCTCTCTGCAAAAACATAAAATAGGCAAACGTGAGTACAAATGTACCCAGCAAGACTTACATCAGAACTAACTACATATGCATCATTATCAACAAGGGGATGGTGGGGTTTAACTGCAGCAAGCCAGCTTTGACTCGGTGGCTATCCTAAACTATGACTGCAAGCAACTCTTTTGAGGTGGCGCACACGAGTCCACATATTCACCATATCAATACACCACTATGGATCCGCTCCCGTTTCCCTACGAGAACGCCATCCATAGCACTCACGCTTATCTTGCGTATTTTAGAGTATCCACTTTCACTTGTCTATGAACTGATATAAGCAACCCAGAAGTCCTTTACCGCGGACATGGCTATTCGAATAGATGATGTTAACCCTGCAGGGGTGTACTTCTTCATACATGTTTCCACCACTTAGCGTCTGCACACGACATGTGCTCGGCAGACTTCAAGCGAAAGCCGACGTGGGTGTAGACCACGACCTACCTAAACACTCAAGTCTCTAGTCCAGGTTTATCGCCTATTCGGGTTCCATCCATGAGGAGATCCGGCCGGAGTTTCGCTCACAGCCCCAAACGATGTGAACAGGGTTTCGTGACACCAAACGGGCGCCCGGTATACCCGGCCACGTGCCTACCGCATCACAGCCCACCCCTATGGTCAGCGCTGTCCACGGCCTCCAGCATACTACAAACACCAGAAACTACTTGCAACTCCTGGACAGAGGACTAGGGTGAATAAGAAGTCGAGCGGGGTCATATTTTAGGGCCCAATGTATGGTAGTAGCTGAATCATGGATCACAAACATAGAACTCAGTTCCTGAGGACGGCTGCAATGAGACAACCCACCATGTACTCCTACATGGCCTCTCACCGCTACCTTTACCAAATCGTGTTCACACACTTAGCTCACACACAGTAGGACATGTTCACACACCTCTGATTCATCCCCGATGAATCAGACCTGACTCAACTCTAAGCAGTAGCAGGCATGACAAGCAAACATGAATGAGTAGGCACAACAGGGCTCAAACAACTCCTACTCATGCTAGTGGGTTTCATCTATTTACTGTGGCAATGACAGGTCATGCAAAGGATAAAGGGGTTCAGCTACCACAGCAAGTAACAGTTGAATCGTTGTTGTCCTAATGCATTAAAAGAGAGCAGGAGCGAGAGAGTAGGATTGTATCGGAATGAACAAAGGAGTTTTGCTTGCCTGGCACTTCTGAAGATAACATTGAGTCTTCATCAGTGTCAACGATCACATCATCGGTATCATGTCTATCGAGAGGGGACAAATACCGGCAAGACAGAAGGGAACACAATCAATGCAATGCACAATATGATGCATGATCATGACATGGCAAAATGAATGTGTTTTGGGCTAATGCAACTAGCAACAGATTAAATGAAGTTTGGTTTGAATACAAGATTCAAATTCAAACTCCATATGTGATTATTCAAATGCCATTTAATTGATTTGTGCTAAACAGCAGCTATAAGTTGTTCTAACATGCATGAAAGTGGTACAGATGGATTCCCTGAATTTTTCTGATAATTTTTCATATATAATTTATTTCATTTGGAGTTACGGTTGAATTTCTATGATTTTTAGAAGTTTAGGACATTTTCTGAAAATAATAAATCATTTAAGAATTATTTAAATTCCAGAAAACATTTACTGCGTCAGCAGTGCATCACTGTGACGTCAGCAGGTCAACAGACGCTGCTGCTGGTCAAACCTAACGTGTGGGGGCCACACGTCAGTGACACAGGGTTGTTTAACTCACTGACAGGTGGGACCGGTCAACGGCCACGTCAGCTAGGTCAACTCCGACGTGTGGGGCCACTGTGGTTAACTTAAACTAAACAGGAGTTAAACCGTGGTTAGTTAAGGGCGTGGGGCCCATATGTCATCGAGACGCGACACTGACTAAACGCGATTAGCACCTAAACTAATGGTGCCACGTCAGCCACCGGAGACCAGCCGGCGGCGACCACTGGACACGGCGGGGGCACGCCGGACTTACGCTAGAGGCGTCAGCTTGGCGCGCTGAGGGCACCAGGGGATGGCCCTTGCTCTCGCGCATCCAGAGGACCAAGTGGGAGGTCGTGGGGTCGCCGGGGTTCGCCGGAGTGGAGCCCGAGGCGGCAGCCGGACCTCGGGGTTGGGGCGAGTTAGTGCTACGGTGCGCAAACGAGCGAGGTGAGAGGCTAGCGGGGCGCTACGCGGTGCGGGGAGCGAGTTAGGCATGCCAGGGTGACCAAATGGTCACCGGAGCTACGCCGGCGACGAGCTCAGGCGGCGGCGTGCTACGGCCAGCTACGAAATGGCGGCTACGGCGAGCGGCAAGCCACGGGGTTAGGGGCAAAACGTGCAGGAGCTCACAGTGGTTCGGATGGGGTAGATGACGAGCTCGGGGAAGCGGAGACGGCGGCGAATCGACGGTGAAGATCCTCGGTGGCCGGCGATGGAAACGGCGATGGTGGCGGCATTGCAGCGTGTCCGGGACCTTGTGGCTCGGTGGGGAGAAAGAGGGGGTCGAGGCGGAGCCTTTGAGCGCATCGGCGAGGCTAGGGGGTGGCAGTGGCCGCGAGGGAGCTCGTCGGTGGCGGCGGCTCCGTTCGGGCGAGTGAGAGAGAGGTCCAGGGGAGAGGATGAGGACGCGGGAGAGTGAGGGAGAGGGGCAGGGAGGTGCGTGGCGTCTCCGGGGCATCGAGGAGGAAGCAGGAGGTGGCCAGGGGAAGCAGGAGGTGGCCGAGGCCTCTCGGGCGCGCGCCACGCCTCGCCTCTGCCTACTGGCAGAGGAAGACGACAGGGGGGGGGAGTGGAGATGGGCTGGGCCGTGCTGGGCCAGGTAAGTGGGCGCCAGGTAACTTCCTTCTCTCTCTCTCTCTTACTTCTTTTCTATTTCTGTTATTTTGTTTTTGATTTGATTTAAAATACCAAATCATTTTAATAAAATCCTGGAAACAATTATGGGTGCTTTCTGAATTATTTCAGTGACCCTTAACAATTTCCAACATTTATTTGAACATTTAAATTATTTATAGTATTTAAATGCCCAAAATCAAATACAATATGATTTAATTCAAAAATCCAAAAATGACCTAAGAATATATTCATCATTTTTGGCAGAGGTTTCCACCTTAACCAGAAATCATGAACTTTTCTTAGGAACCTTTTGGGTTTATTGAAAAGATTTTAATTCACCCTAGTTGAGTTGATTTAATGCTAGGGTTTGAACATCCCCATTTCAATTTTAGGCAAAATTTAAACATGATGCAACACATTACTCGCTAGCTCAGAGCAAACCAGAAGCTAGGGATGTGACAACTCACCCCCACTAAACAAGAATCTCGTCTCGAGATTCAAGCGTAGGGTAAGGTGAAGGGGTAACGCAAACTAGTATAATCTTCACGATCCAGGGTGCACTTCAATTGAACGTTGATTCATTCACCATCATTGTCTTGAAGTCTTGCTCTGAGAAATCCTGTCAACATGACATGGAGGGAAGAAAGAGACTCTAGAAGGGTCGATCTTCTCGAAGATCGAACAACTCATAGAATGAGACATAGGACCATCTCTCGGGTTGAGACACGAGATACACATCAAGAGGGGTGGAAAGAAACGGATGACGAAGGTTCACTAGGTGGACAACAATTCCACACCTAAGAAGGTGGTAAACGATTGTCAACGTAGCGAGGAGTTGAGTTGCCATGATACCACGACGAAACATCCTGGAGGAGGGTGATTCGTAGATTATTACCTTAAGTGGAAAAAAGAATTACTTTTGATTCAGAGATCATTGAAACTCTTCATACCAGCCTAAGGCAATTCACAACGATCGTTTGGAGGGGGTCGGTAGAATGGCATACTCGGACTTGGATGATGTGGATTACCTTGTTGAAGACAACGCAATGGATGATTTTTGCTTATCACCGGAAATGGAAGACACCCATGGTAGAATGGCACATTGGCGGTGCAAACTGGGAACAAAATGCAAATGATGGGAATGATTCTAGTAACTGGGGAAGAACCCAACAATAGAGAGTGAATTCACTGTTTTAAAAGGTCATAGCATTGCCGAGGAAACTGAGAGGAATCCCAGTTAGTGCCGATGATAACACGTAGCGCTTGTGCGTGCTCTCAAGAACTTGAGCATTTCCATAATCATCAAGATTTTATCAACATCCGTGTCAAGGGTGCTGACAACACAACATACTACCATGATGAATAGCGATGGGCGATGCAGATGCAAAGGAAGATAACACCTTCTCAGATTTCACCCTTGGCGGGGCCAAGGAAATAAAATCTAGATGATCGACCGAGAGACATTTAGCACTCCGCTTCTAATGTTCTCCTTGATGTGCTAGTGTAACCCATTCATAGATATGGTTTGATATCTAAAACATCAAGTAAAAAGGTCGGACTTCGGGAACACAAAAATCCATAGGGGCAACTAGGGAGTAAACCCTACGAAATCCCTATGGGGAGGTGGCCAACTTCCTCAATCAAGATATTATAATAACAGGTCTTCCGGCTGGGTGTGTTGGCCACGACATCCACTTTACCGGTTTTCGAGGGACCGATATTATAGTTCTTGGGAAATGTTCCAAACCATCATATCTGCCTGAGATTCAGATCTGGTTGGTGTCAGGATATTCCAGACTCATCGAGTCTAGGAAGAAAAATGAAAGTTTGCAACACAAATCGACGAGATGACGTTGCGGGATTCTCGGGAGATGAACTACGATAGCAAGCTCCAAAACATGAGCTGGTTCTGCTACAAACATGTGAACATGTTGTCCAAGACAAGCATGACCACAAAATAGTCTTATAATAAAACACTACCGAGTTCAGGAGGGGGAACCATCATTAATGACATCGAAGTCTCCACGCGTGGAAGTCCAAAGAGTTCACCTTGGACAGACTCCTTTATCTTTGAACAACTCAATCAGTGGCTTGGTGTGCTAGGATATACATATAGAACGGAGGTTGCAAATCTCCAAACCACAGAATACTTCGCATGTATGCATGACTGACTTGGGATGATTCCAGAGGAAGCAAAACTAACTTTCTCAAATTCACGGCGGCAACTTTCACCAAATGCACGTGTATAAGAGGAAGTCACTCCTTTCATCAAACAAATACTTCATGAGCTAGCATGAAGAAAATGCTTTCAAAAGTTTCCAACACTAGCTTAATGTCCAACAAAATCATGGAGGAGATAAGGGTATTGTCAATGGGCTCAACAACAATTCATCTGGGTTTCCTTTTAAAAGGAATTCCATAGTTAAGTGAACAAGTGATAGCATGGGTCAGACCCAAAAGATATAATGGTGTATACTCGAGGGATCAACCACGAGTAAGACAACATTACGAATATCGTTGGTTCTGGTCTGATTGGATGATAGCCCATACTCCAATCAAAGGTTGGATAAAATGATAGGTCCATTAACTGATCACGAGGTTCAGTCGATGAAAATATCAACTTTCTTCAACACACATACAAGACATCCCTTATAATGAACTATATCGGACAAGCTTCTATC
Source organism: Triticum aestivum (assembly GCF_018294505.1). Lineage (NCBI taxonomy): Eukaryota > Viridiplantae > Streptophyta > Magnoliopsida > Poales > Poaceae > Triticum > Triticum aestivum. Next base: position 58,541,076 of record NC_057798.1, read on the forward strand.
TTCCAACTCTCCAAGTTGATGCATAGCTTAACCAACTAGCTCAGGGGTATCCAACACGGATTCTTGGAGAAAGGGTGGTTTACAGGATAAACCAACTTGATCACGAGCTTAACATAACAGTCAGGTGACAACCTGGTGATACTTTCCAGAAGATATTCGGAAAATCACGAACCACCGATATGTTACTAAGATCGAGAACAATCTTGCTTTTCAGGGCAAGACGATATGATCAAATGAGTGAGGACTTGACACAATCCTAACTCATTGATCGAAGGGTGCACCGGAAATAAGGACTAGATAGCACGATCAGTCTTAGAATGATGATTCAAGAACCAACACGCTAAGAATGAAATTATTATCCTTTAACTACCAAGCAACAGAGTTGCTAGCAGTATTGATTTCACACGCCATGATTCATTTGTCGGCATTCCGGTTACAATAACATAGGAACCGAGGAATGAACAATGATGGCAAAAGTATCACTGTACCAAGAGTTCATAGGATGGTGTGCAATTCCTATAACAATCCCGATATAAAAGATGGTAATACTCCAAGGTAGAACAGAGCAAAAGCTGGATTGGCATTTTGATCTGCGGAGTACAATTGTTTTGACCCAATCCTAGATATGGAAGAGGTACTGGAGTTTGTTTCTCCTAGTCATTCCGCGATAGAATGGCTTGACGGACCACAAGAGTAATAGGCATCGATAAACGAACGCACGCATACTCTTGACTATCAATTGATAGACGAAGGTCAGTAGACAACTAAAGAGGGACAACTCAAAGGAACATATAACTTTCTGAGTTGTGGATGCATAGACTAGTATGTCGAACCAAGTTCAACATAATTCTTCCGGATAACCCATGCAGAAGGGTTGAGCTGGCAGAGTCACAATATAGCATGGAGAACTCATCGAGAGCACTCTTGTTGTCATCTTTTGGTTCAGAAGAACTCCTGCCAAGAATGGTTCATGGTAATTGGAAGAAGGATGTACCACGAACCTCGAGGACTATCGCAAAGGTTACTACTATCCTAAAGGGACTAGCAAACACTATCAACATGAAGTAAGTAGGTTGAATCTCGGGTTCAAAACCCAAGGAGTAGAATACCTACTACTAAGTGGCATCACGGGATGCTTTCGAGAATAAAGGCCAGAATCATCACACTAGGACACAAATCATGGCTAGCTTACTAGGTGACTCCCTAAAACACCTAGGGTCATAATAATAGCTCCAACATATATGTCAAGGCAATAAATTACCTCAATGCACCGGTTAGTGTGCTTATTCTGACCATAAGGGACATCGGGAACGAAAAGAGAGGATTTGCAAATGCATCAGACTAATTAGAAACCTGGGATGACTCGGACAGCATAATGGTTGTAAATGCTCAGAAAGGATTTGAGACATTCACAAAAATGGTGGCATAACCACTCAGAAGCACAATATCAAGGTTTCGAGATCAACAGTTAACATACAGAGGTAATAGGAACTGAACAGAGGCTTACGTCCAACAATTTATAAGTCTACGGATTAGTAACACGTGATCCTGATAGAAAGAAGAGATAGCCTAGTTCTTAATCCCCGTAGAAGAGAAGATGATGACTCAGATCAGAAGGCCATGAGATACAAGGAGTAAAAAGAGCCTTACGTTCCATCCCACAATCAATTCCCTTATATAACTAAAGAATTTCTAGACTTAACTTCGACCAGTTTGGCTTGGTAATCCTACAGACAGTCAAGCTCTGATACCAACACTGTCAGGACCCCGACTCAATGCCACATCGATCTAGCATGTAACACCTCATATCACTTTGCGGCCTCACGCACGGTATTCCCACGGGTGTCACCTTACCTTTGCCCGGGACCGTTTGCGCCTTTTGGCACACGTATATGACAGTGTCGCTAGCATCCATATGATAAGGAGCCCGGGCTGACATGGCTAGTCGTAAACCCAAAGTGGCACAGACTTACAGGGACAGGCATCCATGACCCAGCATCGAACGTGTCGGTCATCAGCGAGTGAATCCAGGCTGTAGCACTGGGCTAGCAGGACTCCGGTGAACCGGGCTGTAGCGGGCTAACAGGACTCCGGTATTCATCGCGTGACATTTCCCCGAAGGGACAGACACAGGAACGAAGAAGGACACATGCCGGCCAGCCTAAGTGTTCCGGAGCAGTAGCAAGCTACCATGGCTCAGTGGAAACACTAGGAGACATTTCCCGGTAAGAGAGGCTACTAAGAATAAACAACTAGATAGTCAGATCCCACACATACCAAGCATTTCAATAACATACACACAATATGCTCGATATGTGCAAATACAACATGGCATCACAACATGACTCTATAACTCAAGTATTTAATCAATAGGCTCCGAGGAGCGAGATATTACAAACAGGGGTCTCATGACCCAACATTCAGAGCATACATATCAAAGCACAAGCGGAAGCTATCATGTCTGAGTACAGACATCTATAAATGAAAAAGGCTGAGAAGCCTGACTATCTACCAAATCCTGCTGAGGCACAAGATCGTAGCTGAGGTAACAAGCTAAACGTCGAAGTCCACGTGGAACTACTAGTGAGACCGAAGTCTCTCTGCAAAAACATAAAATAGGCAAACGTGAGTACAAATGTACCCAGCAAGACTTACATCAGAACTAACTACATATGCATCATTATCAACAAGGGGATGGTGGGGTTTAACTGCAGCAAGCCAGCTTTGACTCGGTGGCTATCCTAAACTACGACTCCAAGCAACTCTTTTGAGGTGGCGCACACGAGTCCACATATTCACCATATCAATACACCACTATGGATCCGCTCCCGTCTCCCTACGAGAACGCATCCATAGCACTCACGCTTATCTTGCGTATTTTAGAGTATCCACTTTCACTTGTCTATGAACTGATATAAGCAACCCAGAAGTCCTTTACCGCGGACACGGCTATTCGAATAGATGATGTTAACCCTGCAGGGGTGTACTTCTTCATACATGTTTCCACCACTTAGCGTCTGCACACGACATGTGCTCGGCAGACTTCAAGCGAAAGCCGACGTGGGTGTAGACCACGACCTACCTAAACACTCAAGTCTCTAGTCCAGGTTTATCGCCTATTCGGGTTCCATCCATGAGGAGATCCGGCCGGAGTTTCGCTCACAGCCCCAAACGATGTGAACAGGGTTCCGTGACACCAAATGGGCGCCCGGTATACCCGGCCACGTGCCTACCGCATCACAGCCCACCCCTACGGTCAGCGCTGTCCATGGCCTCCAGCATACTACAAACACCAGAAACTACTTGCAACTCCTGGACAGAGGACTAGGGTGAATAAGAAGTCGAGCGGGGTCATATTTCAGGGCCCAATGTATGGTAGTAGCTGAATCATGGATCACAAACATAGAACTCAGTTCCTGAGGACGGCTGCAATGAGACAACCCACCATGTACTCCTACATGGCCTCTCACCGCTACCTTTACCAAATCGTGTTCACACACTTAGCTCACACACAGTAGGACATGTTCACACACCTCTGATTCATCCCCGATGAATCAGACCTGACTCAACTCTAAGCAGTAGCAGGCATGACAAGCAAACATGAATGAGTAGGCACAACAGGGCTCAAACAACTCCTACTCATGCTAGTGGGTTTCATCTATTTACTGTGGCAATGACAGGTCATGCAAAGGATAAAGGGGTTCAGCTACCGCAGCAAGTAACAGTTGAATCGTTGTTGTCCTAATGCATTAAAAGAGAGCAGGAGCGAGAGAGTAGGATTGTATCGGAATGAACAAAGGAGTTTTGCTTGCCTGGCACTTCTGAAGATAACATTGAGTCTTCATCAGTGTCAACGATCACATCATCGGTATCACGTCTATCGAGAGGGGACAAATACCGGCAACACAAAAGGGAACACAATCAATGCAATGCACAATATGATGCATGATCATGACATGGCAAAATTAATGTGTTTTGGGCTAATGCAACTAGCAACAGATTAAATGAAGTTTGGTTTGAATACAAGATTCAAATTCAAACTCCATATGTGATTATTCAAATGCCATTTAATTGATTTGTGCTAAACAGCAGCTATAAGTTGTTCTAACATGCATGAGAGTGGTACAGATGGATTCCTTGAATTTTTCTGATAATTTTTCATATATAATTTATTTCATTTGGAGTTACGGTTGAATTTCTATGATTTTTAGAAGTTTAGGACATTTTCTGAAAATAATAAATCATTTAAGAATTATTTAAATTCCAAAAAACATTTACTGCGTCAGCAGTGCGTCACCGTGACGTCAGCAGGTCAACAGACGCTGCTGCTGGTCAAACCTGACGTGTGGGGGCCACACGTCAGTGACACAGGGTTGTTTAACTCACTGACAGGTGGGACCGGTCAACGACCACGTCAGCTAGGTCAACTCCGACGCGTGGGGCCACTATGGTTAACTTAAACTAAACAGGGGTTAAACCGTGGTTAGTTAAGGGCGTGGGGCCCATATGTCATCGACACGCGACACTGACTAAACGCGATTAGCACCTAAACTAATGGTGCCACGTCAGCCACCGGAGACCAGCCGGCGGCGACCACAGGACACGGCGGGGGCACGCCGGACTTACGCTAGAGGCGTCAGCTTGGCGCGCTGAGGGCACCAGGGGATGGCCCTTGCTCTCGCGCGTCCAGAGGACCAAGTGGGAGGTCGTGGGGTCGCCGGGGTTCGCCGGAGTGGAGCCCGAGGCGGCGGCCGGAGCTCGGGGTTGGGGCGAGTTAGTGCTACGGTGCGCAAACGAGCGAGGTGAGAGGCTAGCGGGGCGCTACACGGTGCGGGGAGCGAGTTAGGCATGCCAGGGTGACCAAATGGTCACCGGAGCTACGCCGGCGACGAGCTCAGGCGGCGGCGTGCTACGGCCAGCTATGAAATGGCGGCTACGGCGAGCGGCAAGCCACGGGGTTAGGGGCAAAACGTGCAGGAGCTCACGGTGGTTCGGATGGGGTAGATGACGAGCTCGGGGAAGCGGAGACGGCGGCGAATCGACGGTGAAGATCCTCGGCGGCCGGCGATGGAAACGGCGATGGTGGCGGCGTTGCAGCGTGTCCGGGACCTTGTGGCTCGGTGGGGAGAAAGAGGGGGTCGAGGCGGAGCCTTTGAGCGCATCGGCGAGGCTAGGGGGTGCCGGTGGCCGCGAGGGAGCTCGTCGGTGGCGGCGGCTCCGTTCGGGCGAGTGAGAGAGAGGTCCAGGGGAGAGGATGAGGACGCGGGAGAGTGAGGGAGAGAGGCTGGGAGGTGCGTGGCGTCTCCGGGGCGTCGAGGAGGAAGCAGGAGGTGGCCAGGGGAAGCAGGAGGTGGCCGAGGCCTCTCGGGCGCACGCCATGCCTCGCCTCTGCCTACTGGCAGAGGAAGACGACAGGGGGGGGAGTGGAGATGGGCTGGGCCGTGCTGGGCTAGGTAAGTGGGCGCCAGGTAACTTCCTTCTCTCTCTCTCTCTTATTTCTTATCTATTTCTGTTATTTTGTTTTTGATTTGATTTAAAATACCAAATCATTTAATAAAATTATGGAAACAATTATGGGTGCTTTCTCAATTATTTCAGTGACCCTTAACAATTTCCAACATTTATTTGAACATTTAAATTATTTATAGTATTTAAATGCCCAAAATCAAATACAATATGATTTAATTCAAAAATCCAAAAATGACCTAAGAATATATTCATCATTTTTGGCAGAGGTTTCCACCTTAACCAGAAATCATGAACTTTTCTTAGGAACCTTTTGGGTTTATTGAAAAGATTTTAATTCACCCTAGTTGAGTTGATTTAATGCTAGGGTTTGAACATCCCCATTTCAATTTTAGGCAAAATTTAAACATGATGCAACACATTACTAGCTAGCTCAGAGCAAACCAGAAGCTAGGGATGTGATAGTTGCGCCTACTCCATAGCTTCTCAACGCTATATTACACGCATAATTCCGATAAACGGTTAAAAACTAGAGCGAAAAAGGTACCGAAAAACAACACGTACAGTTTTTTCGACACAAAGTTCACTGGTCGTTGTGTGTGCAGTGCGGAAGTGTTATTAGAATAGTTATTCTGCTAATATTAGCAGAATAGACCGGCTATATATATATATATATGTATATATATATATGTGTATATATATATATATGTATGTATGTATATATATATTAAGCCTCCACTGACTAGATGCATTAATTGTTTTGTATGTACATATATATTAATGCTTCTTTCTTCTTATAATTAGCCCTCCGGATCGAGCCAAACTTCCGTAAGGAGATGAGGCCCGAAGAAAAGGTTGGACCAGGATGAAAAGTTCATGATCGAAGAAGTCTCTCGAGATGGCCAACCAATTGCTCCCAAGCGGACAAAGGACACATTTATACATCAATGCGGAGTTATTGTTAGGGACAGTGTCCCGATGAGCATCCAAGAATGGAATAAGAAGAAGGACCCTGAAGGTTCTTATGTCCACGATTGACAGAAAGATGATCTTTGGAGCTCGCTGATGACAAATTTCAGCCTACCGCCAGAGGAGGATCCGAATAACCCAGTTATACATGGAAAGATCAAGGCGTTTTCTCTTAAGAAGATAGCAGAACTATTGAAGAAATGGAATTAACATTTGAACACAAAGTTTGTCGACAAAGATGAGACTCTAGAATTCACTGGTAAATATGAGAAGATAAAAGATCACTGGCCCGCATTTGTGGCCTGCAAGAAATCGGAAAAGGCTAAGAAAAGGTTATAGATCAATAAGTAAAATGCTGCAAAGAAGAAGTATCACCATGTTACGGGTTTAGGTGGGTAGAGTAAAGCCCGGCCTACGTGGGAAAAGGCTAAGCAAGACCTGCTTGCTAAAGGAGTCCAAATCGGGCAAGGACTTGCTTCTTCGGGGTTGGGGGAACTTTGGACCCAGAATCAGGGAAGTGTGCGCTCAACTTGAAACACCCATCAAAAAGCTTGAGGAAGCAATCAAGGAAGCGCTGGAAGTGAGGTTCGTTCCCGAAAGAGTGAAGGATGAACTGTCAAAGGCCCTTGGGAACACCGAACACCGAAGATGAACACGAGGCACATCAGGCTCCGTCTGTGGGTGCATGGGTTTCCCGACAATGGTGGTTATATAGAAGCCAACAGAGAAAGAAGAAAGAGGAAGCAAGCCAAATGCCGAAGATCAATGAAAGATTAGAGAAACTAGAGACACTTGAGAGCCAGCGAGCTATCGGCTAATCATCTCAGCGGCACGAAGATCCTTCATTGGTTACTACCTATGATGCTACCCCACAATATCAGTGGAGAAGCAGTGTGGCTTCCAGGGAGCTCGTATAGCCTGATAGCATGGCTCCTTGCTGCCCCATGGATGGTATCACGGATAATGAACATTGTGTGCTAATAGCGAAATGCCATAACCTGACCTTGAAGGTGACGGTCGGCTATGTCTTACCTCCTTGACCTGAGGGAACTTTCCATTGCTGTCTGATTCCACATGGCTTTGATATTTTTGGGGTTGATGAAATAATGGACGAATTTGAGGGGCTGGAGCTTGAGTACCCTACAGGTGAAGATCTGTTTCGTCTGGAAAAAGCCTTAAGGACTACCTGTCTATGGAGAAAGGAAAACATCCTACTTCCAAACTGGACGCCGCCTCAGCAGACTCAGCTAGAGAAGGCTCCTCAGCAGACTCCTCACATTCTAGCTCCACTATCGCCGCTGCCTGAGTCTTCTTCGGGGCATCAGCCGTCTCTGCCGCCTCAGCAGACTCCGCAACTTCACCGGACTCCGACGGAGGTTGCTTATATGTCTCCAATGTATCTACTTTTCCAAAATCGGTTGCCCTTTTTTTGGATTCTAATTTGCCTGATTTGAATGGAACTAACCCGGACTGACGCTGTTTTCAGCAAAATTGCCATGGTGTTATTTTTGTGCAGAAAAAAAATTCTCGGAATTATCTGAAACTTCACGGAGATAACTTTTGGAACAAATAGAAAATATTGGTCAAAGAATCAACCAGAGGGGAGCCACACCCTATCCACCAGGGTGGGGGTGCGCCCTACCACCCTGGGTGCGCCCCCTGTCTCGTGGGCCCCCTGGAGCTCGACCGACCTCAACTCCAACTCCATATATTCAGGTTCAGGGAGAAAAAAATCAGAGAGAAGTATTCATCGCGTTTTACAATATGGAGCAGCCGCCAAGCCTTGTTCTTCCTCGGGAGGCAGATTTGGAGTCCGTTCGGGGCTCCGGAGAGCGGAATCCGTTGCCATCGTCTTCATCAACCATCCTCCATCACCAGTTTCATGATGCTCACCACCGTTCCTGAATAATCCCATTGTAGGCTTGCTGGACAGTGATGGGTTGGATGAGATTTACCATGTAATCGAGTTAGTTTTGTTAGGGTTTGATCCCTAGTATCCATTATGTTCTAAGGTTGATGTTGCTATGACTTTGTATGCTTAATGCTTGTCAATATGGCCCGAGTGCCATGATTTCAGATATGAACCCTTTATGTTTTCATGAATATATTTGTGTTCTCGATCGTATCTTGCAATGAGTCACCTACCACATGTTATGATCCGGCAACCCCAGAGTGACAATAGTTGGGACACTTCCCGATGATGACCGTAGTTTGAGGAGTTCATGTATTCACTATGTGCTAATGCTTTGGTCCGGTACTCTATTAAAAGGAGGCCTTAATATCCCTTAGTTTCCAATAGGACCCCACTGCCATGGGAGGGTAGGACAAAATATGTCATGCAAGTTCTTTTCCATAAGCAAGTATGACCATATTTGGAATACATGCCTCCTTTATATTGATGAATTAGAGCTAGTTCTGTGTCACCCTATGTTATAACAGTTACATGACACTACTGTAGGATGCTGCTAACGCGACACTACAATCAGAGACCCTTTAACGAAACTGTGTGCGATGCAATAATCGCAAATGGTGGTGTAAAAAACCCGTAAAAAACGTGCAAAACATCTCCGATGATGGATGCATCAAACACAGTTCAGATTTTTGTTGCCTGTGCGATTCATGGCATACGGTTTAGTTTAATTAACTGTTTGCGATGAGGAGGAACAAAAGAAACTGGCTACGAGATGAAGGTGTGTGCGATATATAGCATATGGTTCACTCGAATGAATTGTTTGTGATGACGCGGAACAACAGAAACGGGCAACCAGAAGAAGGTGTGTGCGATATATGGTGTACAGTTCAATCGGATGAACCATTTGCGTTGAGCCAAGAGAATAGAAATGGTTCAACTTAACAAGATCTGTGTGATACATGGCAAACAGGTCTGTAATCGGAAATGTGTGGGAAGATCGATAACAACACAGGCGATTCCTGTTAACAAGCCGTGTGTGTCTTGAGCAAATGATTGCTGGTACACAATTGTTAGTGATTGATTAAATCATCACTGACAGGTTCCATTGTTTAGTCCGTGTGCGATGTGATTTGCTCTATCTATAGAGCATCAACATATATACTTAAAAAGACAGGATTGCATAACCAAATTAAGCATACAATTACACAAGTTACTACACACATATCATTTTCGCACACCAATGTAAGAAATTACATGCATACTAAACTAGGAGAAATGAGGATCTAATCATCTACTTCTTTTTGCAACGATGCTTGCCATTGCTCTGCTTCCAGCTAGATCCATGGCCGTTTTGGGGAAGGAGGCACTTCCTCATGTCAACGATCCGCCTGTACATGTCGTAGCATGTGTACGCCTCCTTGGCCGCGTACACGAGTTTCTCCATCCAGACCGAGTGCCAGGCACGCTTGTCCTTGTTGCAGGAATCCTTCATGTCTCTGTATTAGGGGTCGATGATGGCCTTGGCAAGGTGAACTAGTGAGTTCTTTTCATGCTTCTTGCTGCCCTAGATCTTGTATTGGCCCTAGATGTTGACAAAATTCTGGCAAGCAATGCCCGAATTCTTGAGCACCTTAACATCATTCGTGATGTCCACTGGGTTGTTGACAAAGCTGGCGAAATACTCGCAAGGCCATGTGTGTCGGTGTCAAAACTGGCGGATCTCGGGTAGGGGGTCCCGAACTGTGCGTCTAAGGCTAATGGTAATAGGAGGTGGGGGACACGATGTTTACCCAGGTTCGGGCCCTCTCGATGGAGGTAATACCCTACTTCCTGCATGATTGATCTTGATGATATGAGTATGACAAGAGTTGATCTACCATGAGATCGTAGAGGCTAAACCCTAGAAGCTAGCCTATGGTTATGACTGTTCTTGTCCTACGGACTAAACCCTCCGGTTTATATAGACAACGGAGGGGGCTAGGGTTACACAGAGTCAGTTACAGAGAAAGGAATCTTCAAATCCAAATTGCCAAGTTTGCCTTCCACGCAAAGGAGCGCCAAGTTTGCCTTCCACGCAAAGGAGAGTCCCATCCAGACACGGGACGAAGTCTTCTATCTTGTATCTTCATAGCCCAACAGTTCGGCTGTCCGTCGCATAGATTGCCTTCGGCATTGCAAGGCGGGTTCCTTCTCTGAATACTCCTAAATAGGTCTTGACCATAAGAATCGTGTCCGGCTCTGCAAAAAAAATTCCACATACCACCATAGAGAGTATAATATTCCACGAGTCCAATCCACTAACAGCTTTGTACGACGCGACATTACGTCATTATCCAGCCATTATTTCGTTTTTCCGGCCTGCTACTTCATGCTTCGCGAGGTGGTTTTATTGGCACACCATGTCGGAGCGGAGATCATGTCCCCTTATTACGGGATTCTCATCAACACGAGCGTGGGTAACCCAACCATTCCGTTGGTATATTCCTTCGGAATAGGCATATTTTAAGGCCACGTAGGGGACGCTTGATATTCGTCACCTCTATAAAGAGGCCCGGACCTGTCCTTTTTTTCTCTATGCTAGTCCCTTCTTCCCCTCTTACCTCGAGTTCCAACACCCAAGAGTCAATCTGATCGCTTTGAGCTTCCAGCCATGTCCGAACACAGCCTTCAAGGCCGGTGGACGGCCTCTTCTCTCACAGAGGAAGACATCTCAAAGCTTAGGCAGGCAAGATATTTCACTGCGGAGATCTACCACAGGCTTCCCGCTCAAGGGCAGGTTATTCCTACTCCCAGATCGAATGAGAGGGTCGTGTTTATCTCTAACTTCCTTTGAGGACTTGGGTTTTCACTACATCCCTTTGGTTGAGGGGTCATGTTTTATTACGGGCTAGATTTCCATGATCTAGCCCCGGACTCCCTTCTCCACATCTCGGCGTTTATCACCACATGCGAGGCTTTCCTCCATATTTCCACACACTTCGGCTTATGGCTTAAGACTTTCGAAATTAAACCGAAGGTATTAAACGGGGAACAAGCAGAGTGCGGAGGCACTTTAATAAGCAAGTTTACCAACTCCACTTGGCCAAAGGGCTCCTTTGCAGAATCTTCTGACTTATGGCAACGATAGTGGTTTTACATCACCGAACCCCACGGTACAAAACGTGTTGCCACTCCTACGTTTCGGTCTGGCCCTCCGCCACGGCTCGCATCAACCAGTGACTAGACTGTGGATCTACGAAGGAAGTATGGACACTGCAAAGCCGCATCCGGAACCTTATTGAGAAGGACATTGGTCTCATAGATGTAGTCCAAGTGCTGCTAGTCTGCCGGATCCTACCCTGTCAGCGACGCCCTCTCCACATGTGGGAATTTAATCTGGAAGGTCCATGGACTCTTCAGCACTTCTCCGGCACGATGCTCAAGGAGATGTGGAAATTATTCTTTGGCGCACGAAAATAGTGGTCGGATAACAGAAGACACCGGTCTTGACTGCAATCATTGGAATACTCCGATAAGTACTCCATCCCTGAACACGACCTAGTCAAATCATTCATGACAACATACTGATAAAACTCTATCCGGCCAGGGCTGGCTAAAGAAGGCTGAAAGAATCAGGTGTTCGGCTCCACTTCATGAGGATACCGCCGATCCTTTATTAACAAGGATGATGGCTCCGGTGCTGCATCAAGTGCCGGTGGGGGGAGAAAAGGAGAGGAGTGGGGAGGTCAAAAGTGACCTTCACGCTGGAGGTACGTCACGCACCGTACCTGGGGAAACCGAAACTCCCGTGTCGGAGGATGAACGGGGAGGAGAATCTAATGTTACCTCCCCCCACGGGAAGAAGAGGGCCGCCCCCGAAGACCTGAAGGCAGAGGCCTCCAAGCGGAGGAAAGAATCCCTATCAGGGGGGCCGTATTCGGGAGGCGATATTGCTGCACAATGCCCACAAGGGTGCCAGCCTCTAACGGAACCGTAAGTGAGCAAAGGTGTTTTAAAAACATACCCCGTTCTTTTCATGTTTGTGAAGGTGATATCTGAAACGCATGCTTTGCAGTTCGGCCTATAGCCTCCCTCAACAATCTTCATCCTCGGGAGATCTTCTTCCGGAGATGATGGAGAGCGAAACGCTGCCTCCTACTTCCCCACCCCATAAGGCGGACAACCCCGAGGTGTCGTCCCGGAGGATCTCTCCTGATCCGCAAAGGAGGGCCAGGCTGGAAGGTGATTCTTGGGTCGCCCGAGGTCCGGGGTATTAGGCTCCTAGAGAGACCGACAACGAAAGCCCCGGACTATCCGATATGCATCCGGATATATTGACTGGTCTTTTGCGGCAAGCGCCAATCTCAGAGGAACATCGTACCTTAATGGGTATGGTGGTTGAGAGAATTTCGTCCGCAAAAAGCGGATTGAATGAAGCCTTTACGACTCTACTAAGAGGCTTGGAGGTACGTGATGTGACATTTTTTAACTGTACCGTAAACGCAAGGTGCACTGTGTATAGTATCCCCTGAGACTCTGTTTGCCATCCAAACGAGGTGATTAGAGGATCAAAACATAAATAATCTCAGGTAATAATTTTGCCAATTTGTACACAGGCGGCTGCAGCCCCGGCCACTGCCCGGGCTGCCGAATTTGCCGAACTGAAGCGGCAACTTGACGTAGGGGATGAGGACATCACGCTCGTGAACAAGCGGCTTGGCGAGGCGCAAGGTATGTCTTTTTGGGAGGTCGGTGACTATAAATAGGAGAGATGCTGGAATTTATAATATGTTTGACTGCAGAAGGTGTTGCCGCTGTGGAGACCCTTCGAGCTAAGGTTGCTCGGGCCAAGGAGCAAGCCAGGATAAGCACGGCTGCCGAGAAGGCAGTTGGTGAGTTAAAAGCCGAACAGGCTTCTCATCACCTGAGTGAGGAGAAAATATGCAACATGGCGCTTGAGCTAAGGGATGCCGCTAACCGATATGAACTCATCGAGAAAGAGAATCAAGCAAAAACGGCTGACCTTGAGAAGGCTTTACAAGCGGCAAAGGAAACCAGGTCCGAGGCAAGAGCGGCACGGGAGGAGATCTGGAAAGTCGGGGAGATCGCGGCTGGGAAGCCCTTTTTATTGAGAACTAAGTTTGGCGATCTGAAGTATGCCCCGCTTGATCAAATGCGGAGTTCTCCCGATGCATATTTGGACTTATCAAAGAGTGCTGCTAATGCGACGCAGTTTTAGCATGCCAAGGTGTCCGTTGCTGTTGAATGAACAGATGGCCAAATGGACCGAACTCCACAGGATATCCGGACTTGCCATGAAAGCTGTTGTAGACCGGCTATGGCCTGAGGGACCAACTGCAAATAGTTATTTTGGTTTAGTGCAACAGCTTACTCGTGCAGTGCCGCATATCAACGCTGTCAAGTGGTCAACATGCATAGAAGGTGCACGGATGGCCGTTGCCCGTATGAACACATATTGGGTGAAGATGAAGCCCACCGATATTGCAGTCAGGGGTCCACCTGAGGGTCAGGACACACCAGAGCGCTATTTTGAAGAAGTATTAGAGGAAGCCCGCTTGATAGAGGGACAGTGCTCGAAAAATATTATGTTCGAGTAACATATATCAGGATTGTAAGAACAATTCTTATGATAACGAAGGCTGTGTTTATACTTTTGCCCGTGAAGTATTTTAGTGCCTCCTGTGTGGCCGTTTTATGTACATATGTATATAACCTGAAAGATTGTAGTCGTCGGCTTCAGACCCCTCGCGTATAAGCGGGGGTGTTTGGAAAAGCACTTGATCACACTTGACCCAACGTATTGGTCCATTAAGGAGGTGTTAGTGCGGCGAACTAGGCAATCGGACTATAGAGCTTTAACACTTTCACTTAGCCATAGGAGTTTGATAGTGGGGCTATTATATAGCCCCTGGTATGTCCGCGTTTATCCGAATACGGCGCATTTACATACATGACCAGGAAACTGGTCCATCGTTAATGCGGAGGAATCGCGAAGATTCTGCTAAGTTGTCGAGTGGTTGACCAGCTCTCGCTATATCATGACAGTCAGTATTTGGCTTTCTCTACTGAGGTGCTCTTCCGGATGAACCAGGGCACAATCGCAGTAGTTCTCCCTTGGTCGCCTTAGCTGATAGAACGCAACGTAAGGTAGCAAACACAGGAGCCGGGCAAACCCAACTATTGACCCAAGAAATGATTCAGAGCTGATCCATATAAGGCCAAAACTCGCGACGCCGAACACTCCCGAAGGTATTCAGACTTTTCAATATATACCGAGCTGGGTACAGCCCCGGGTAGTGAACCTTGAATTCAAGGCACGTGCTACGACCCGGCGTGAGGAGAGAGTGCCTGTGGTGAGAATATAGTTCTCAAAGCACACTGCCGGCTGCTTCTATAATCATCCATCTTGGTATGGTGAATCGTAAGTTCGCAAGTACTGCCGATATCTTTCCTAGGCGTTTTATATGCTAGGAGGGTATGAAACAACACGAGATACTAATAAGAAAAAAGGTTTACATAGGGTCTTAATCTAAACAGAAACCTTGAAACAGGGCCCTGCTGCACGTCTGCGCCTTTGTCTCCGTTGTGCCGTGTCCTTGAAGGATATATCATGATGGCCTATCTGAAAAAAGAAAGAACTAGGTGAAATAATCTGGTACGACCGTGGGTATAGTTTGTTGGTTTTGATGAACCGAGAAATGTAGCTTCTTGAGTCCTAATAGGGTCAAGCCGAACTATAGACTTCTTATGTGCGGGGTGCTCCCCAACGCTACCCAAGGAATTTTGAGTGTATATTTATGTATACGGGAGAACGATGATAGTTTTCTTATGGGGCGACCTATGGACGCAGGGCTGCTAGACCAGCTCAGGTTTATCTGAGCTGCTACACATAGGTGTGTGCCGAACACGTTTGGCTGTGTCCGCGGTCTTGGTGACCGATGAATTGCTTGTCTTGAAAAGGCCACTTCGTGCGTCGGCTACTAGAGCCGCCTCGTATTCTTCTGTGCGAAGAGAACACTCCGTGTTTCCGCTGATCGTAATAACGCAACGTGGTCCAGGCATCTTATGTTTAATATAAGCATAATGCGGGACTGCATTAAAACGGGGGAAGGCCGTTCGTAATAGTAGTGCATGATAGCCACTTGGGAACAGAGCAATGTCGAAGATTAGCTCTTCGCTGTGAAAGTTATCGAGAGAGCCAAAGACAACGTCCAATGTTAGAGAGCCCGTACATCGGGCCTCTACACCTGGTCTTACTCCTTTAAAGGTAGTGCTGCTTTGCTTCATTCTTGACGGGTCTATCCCCATCTTACGGACAGTGTCCAGATATATCAGATTGAGGCTACTGCCTCCGTCCATGAGGACTCGAGTGAGGTGGTATCCGTCAATTATTTGGTCGAGCACTAAGGCAGCCGAACCCCCGTGACGGATACTAGTCGGATGATCCCTGCGATTGAAGGTGATCGGATAGGCCGACCATGGGTTGAATTTGGGGGTGACGGGCTCTACCGCATACATGTCTCGGAGTGTGCGTTTGCGCTCCTTCTTTGGGATATGAGTGACATATATCATGTTCACTGTTTTTACCTATGATGGAAGTTTCTTCTGTCCCCCCCCCCCGCCCATTTTTGGATGGCGAGATTCGTCATCGTCTTCACTTTGCGGTCCCTTCCCTTTGTGTTCGGCATTGAGCTTGCCGGCCTGCTTGAAGACCCAACAATCTCTATTGGTATGATTAGCTGGCTTGTCGAGGGTGCAATGAATCTGGCATGACTTCTCTAGAATTTTATTTAGGCTGGATTGACCATCTCTGTGCCTTTGAGTAATTTTTTCCATTGACCGGGTCTAGAGCCCCTGAATCCGGTGTTTACCGCTGTGTTGTCCGGGCTTTCATCATTGTTTTGACGTTTGTTTTTGTTACGTCATGGCTTTCCATTGCCATCCCTGACTTCGGATGTGCCAGGATCGTAGGTGCTGCTACGGGCCAACCAACTATCCTCTTCCGCACAAAAGCAGGTCATGAGTGTAGTTAGGGCTGCCATTGTCTTCGGCTTTTCCTGGCCGAGGTGTCTGGCTAGCCATTCATCCCGGACACTGTGTTTGAAAGGTGCTAAGGCTTCGGCGTCTGGAGAGTCGACGATTTGGTTCTTCTTAGTGAGAAGTTGGTTCCAAAGCTTACGGGGTGACTCTCCGGGCTGTTGGGTTATGTGACTTTGATCTTCTGCATCCGGAGGTTAGACATAGGTCCCTTGGGAATTGGCCCTGAAAGTGTCCTAATGTTCTTCCTAGTTTCCTATGGAATTTTTGGGGAGGCTTTTCAGCCAGTGTCGAGCTAGTCCTTTTAGCTTGAGGGGTTGGTATTTGATGGCGTGGAGATCATCTCCGCGAGCCATGTGGATGTGGAGAATAAAGTCCACTATCCAGACCGCAGGGTCTGTTGTTCCATCATACGCCTTGATGTTTATGGGTTTAAACCTTTCTGGGAATTCATGATCCAGCACCTCATCGGTGAAGCACTAGGGGTGTGTAGAGCCCCTGTATTTGGTTGTGTCATGGTGTGGGTCTGACGGTTTTAGTGTTCGTTGTTGGTTCCGAACTGGTAAGTGACTGGCATATTTGGTTTGAGGGCCCTGATCCTGTGCGGGAACGCGTTCCCTGGATCCATAAATCGACCTGGTTCTGCCGGCCCTTTTGTCCAGGTCTTCACGTAAATTGTGTTTCTGGTTCTGGGTTGCGACCTCCCTTCCTTTATGGGAAGGCGGTGCGGGATTGTGTGCGGATTTGTTAGCCGCTCTGTCTCGGCCACGAAGTGGTCGGTCTGGTTGATCGGCCGTATTGTTGTCCGGAAGTATGGGCACGATAGCCTCATCATCGAATTCGGGCAGCAGTTTGCGTTTGGGGTAGCTCTTTGTTTGGTGATTACCGCCGTATTTTTCCTCAGTGTAGAGCACTTCGTTCTATCTATCATTGAGCGTATCATGTGCGGCTTTAAGCCGTTGCTTTTGCTTCTTCAAGCTCCTCACGGTGGCGATAAGTCTCTGGTGGAGGCGCTCTTGTTCCAATTGTTTTTTCGTGAAGATCAATGCATCGTCATCCATACTGATTTCCTCTTTGGATTCAGGTTGATAATTGGTATCTTCGGCATTGCTATGACCAGACAGCGACCCCAGAATGTGTTTGTCGTCTCCTTGCTCGTCCTGCTCCATTGCTGGGTCTGCGTGGTCTTCATTGTCTTCGACATCGTCCGGAGTGCTATTTTCTTTGGTGCTGGTATCGCTGTTTTTACCATGGTGTGATTTAGAGCGGCACTGCTGACGTCGGTGCTTTGGCTGCTTCTTAGGAGGCTGATCCTCAACTAGATCATTTTTATTCTCACCATTGTGTTCTTTGGGAGTATCCACCATGCATATATTGTATGAGGAGGTGGTTGTCCAGCGCCCTGTGGGCGGTGGTTCCTGTTCTTCTCTGGCATCGTCGTCCATACCGTCGATGTCCTCGGAGTCGAAATCAAGCATGTCGGTCAAGTCGTCGACAGTGGCTATCAAGTGGGTGGTGGGTGGGCAACGAAGCTCTTTGTCGTCCGCTTCCCACTCAAGTCGGACATAGTTCGGCCAAGAATCTCCTGACAGGGAGAGGGACTTTAATGAGTTTAACAAATCACCCAAGGTTGAGTGTTGGAAGATGTCCGTGGAGCTGAACTCTTGGATCGGCACCCAGTCAGATTCGATGGGTGCGGATACACGCGGTTCGGAGCCTATGGCCGGAGACGAGTCCGAGGCTCCGATGACGCAAGCCTAGTTGGAGGTCGGATCTGCGTTCAGCTGTAACGCCGCTGAGTATGTGGCTTCCGTGGCGAGGTTGAGCTTCCCATCCTTGGATGGCACGCTCTGCTCCAGCTCTAGGGCCAGAGCGATTACAGGTGCTATCATTTGGGCATGGTCCGATGACAGATCTAGGTGATGTTCATCCTGGCGGCAGGGTGCAGCTATCATGGGCTCGAATCCGTCGATGATAAAGTCTCCACCAATATCGGCGGTGTAGTTCAAGCTTCCAAACCTAACCTGTTGGCCAGGGGCATAGGTGTCGATCTGCTCCAGATGGCCAAACGAGTTGGCCCGCGGTGCGAAACCACAAATACGAAAATCTGTCAAGGGAGAAAAACCTCACCCTGGACTGTGTTGTTGTGGATGATTGAAGGAGCCATTAAGCCTTGTGGTGATGACATAGTGGAACTCTCAATCCAAGCACCAATGTTGGTGTCAAAACCGGCGGATCTCGGGTAGGGGGTCCCGAACTTTGTGTCTAATGCTAATGGTAACAGGAGGCAAGGGACACGATGCTTACCCAGGTTCGGGCCCTCTCGATGGAGGTAATACCCTACTTCCTACTTGATTGATCTTGATGATACGAGTATTACAAGAGTTGATCTACCACAAGATCGTAGAGGCTAGCCTATGGTTATGATTGTTCTTGTCCTACGGACTAAACCCTCCGGTTTATATAGGCACTGGAGAGGGCTAGGGTTACACAGAGTCGGTTATAGAGAAAGGAATCTTCATATACAAATCGCCAAGCTTGCCTTCCACGCAAAGGAGAGTCACATCTGGGCACGGGACGAAGTCTTCTATCTTGTATCTTCATAGCCCAACAGTCAGGCATATGCATATAGTTCGGCTGTCCGAGAACCCCTTAATCCTGGACTCCCTCAATGTGGCTAGGCAGTAGTGATAGACGAGGACGTGGTTGCACATGCACATATGGGCGATGGCGACCTTGGGGAGAGACCCAACACTGTTGCGGGTGTACTCAAGGTCGAACCTGACCACCTTGTACTTCTCCTCGGCAAGCAACAACTCCATGATGTGGAATGGGTGCTCCACCCAAACAGTGTTGTTGGTGTACACCACCGAGAGCTCTGTGAACCTTCGGTGGGTGTCCACCATGACATGCATGGTGAACTGCTGCTCGTCGTCGCAGCCACTCGGAGCACCATTGGAGCCGCGGAGGATACCCTCTAAGAACTTGTCGTGGTGGGTGTGCTTCTTGCAATGATGGGGCGCGATCGAAAGGTTGAAGAGACACAAGAGGCTTAAATGTCATGTCTAGTCATGACGTTCATAGCGGAGGACTGTAGTGCACGCTTGACAACACCACACCGCAGTTTGACCACGCGTGGGCTCGAAGAGGCGCCAAATGTATCGTCGATGAGCCTGTTCCCGTGCTACCGTGGAAGCTTCCAGCCCGGCTTGGTTTTCTACACGTCGGCTAGAAGAGGGACAAATTGTGGACGATTATTGGCAAAAAGCTTTGTAAAAATGAACTCTGTGGAATGACTTCGGTCATAAGTTTACCCGTGGGTGATGAGGTCAAAGTTACACAGAAGGCCGATGATGGACACTCGAGTGTGATAATTAGTTTTGTGCTCTACAAGGCACACGGTGGAAGAAACCAACTGTGTGCAATAATGTCGAAGATCACAGTCAAGTTAGCAATACAGATCGTGTGCTGTGAGATCGACAAAGTAAACAGATTCGAGAATGGTTAATAAAGTCAAATCTAAGACCATTAAATATTAAGGTCAAAATAGTGCTACCAAAATACGAGTCTCATATGATGCCATTTCAATGATTGTACAACAAAAGCTCGAA